>NC_083877.1:31984223-32266723 GCF_032452875.1 Bos javanicus | reverse complement strand
ATTCACTGACAGAAAATTTTTTTGAAAATTATTTTTTTTAATGAGGAAGTTCTTGCTTGAATAATTTGTTGGGGTGCATTTATACATCTTTGAAGTTAGTAATCATTGAAGTATAGCACAATCTTAACTTTGACAATTAAAACCCCTCAATCCCCGGGTCAGAAAGATCCCCTGGAGAAAGAAATGGTAACCCACTCCAGTATTCTTGCCTGGAATATCCCATGGACAGAGGAGCCTGGTGGACTACAGTCCATGGGGTTGCATAAGAGTCAGACATGACTTAGTGAATAAATAACAAGAAAGCTAAAAATACTATGTGAAAAATCATAACATTTCCATGTTCTCGTGTAACTTTCCTCAATGCTATATAAGAATTATAATATTAATTTTAAGTTCCTGTTTCTAGGTTTAATTTTAAAAGGAAGAAATACTGTTTTTAAAAACTCATGTCACTGAAGTAATTGCTTCCTTATGTATATACCAACAAGCAAAATTCATTGGGTGACAGATTGACAGAAGACAGGTGTACTAGGAGTAAAGGACTTACTTTCTTGATAGGAGGCTGTCTCCAGGGCCCCAAATAAACATGCACAAAACTGAAATTTCAAGGAGCTTTTTCAGTTGAAGGTAGCTCAGCGAGTTCTTTTGTGTAATAGATTTAAATGTCCCTGTACAGCCTCTCGACCTGAAGATATGAAATATCTTCATCCTGCCTGCCCCATCTTTCCATCAGTGGTCTTCCAACAATCTTTCTTGCTACAACAGCCTTTAATAATCAGACATCCACTTTGTGGAACTTCCTCATGGGAAGCAATAGCTTTGTTTTACCTATTTCAGTTTGACCATGTTGACAGTTTTTTCTAGACGATATAAAAGCTTGTTCAGTTCGGACTAAAGTACTGTGCCAGGGGAATTCCCGGGTGATCCAGTGATTAGGACTCAGTGCTTTCACGGCCCTGGTTCGATCCCTGGTTGGGGGACTCGGATCTCGTAAGCTGAGTGGTGCAGCCAAAAAAGAACTGTGCTGGGAAAGTTATTTTGGGAGTCAGTTTCTCTTTCTAGCCTTCTTCCCTTTCCCTTTAGAAACTAGGCTCATTAACTACTCAGTGACTTGGTTTTCTTACTTGTGAAATGGAAAGATAAGGAGACAAAAGAATTGGTGTGTGCACTCCTGTTGTAGGTTAAGAGTGCTCTGAAAAGAAAAGGAGGTTTTGTTAGAAGACCTTCCCAGCCCTGATTAAAATATGGACAGGAACAGAGTGGTAGCCTAAGGAAAGCAATCATTTTCCCCAGGAATCCATCAGTCTAGGGGTGCCAGATGCTTTTCTTTGCTGCTTACTCTTGAAGGGCAATAATAGTGTTCTCGGTGGGGTTGAGGACAGGGTCAATGTCAGGCCCTCTGTCAGTGAATCCCCAAGCCCAGTCTGAAGCCTAATTAAATGAGTAGGTGGCTGGGTTAGTGGTAAAAGAGGTTGCACTTCTTCACAGCAAAGACAAGTCATTTTCAAAGGTGTGTACATTGTCACTCCCTGGCAAGGAGAGCAGACACTGGAAAATACATTGTAATATTAGGACATCAGGAGTAAGCTGGGAATTGAGGAAAATAATTTTGTAATAAACATATGGAATAATTGGCCAGTGGTGCAGGAAATCTAAATGAGGAACAGGGACAGCTGGACACTTTCATCTCCAGAGAAAAAGGATTGAAGGAGAGAGTGATAGACCAAGGAGGTGGAGTTGAGAGAAACCTAAGGGAATGAGCCGTCTGGACTGAATACCTTCTCCCTGCTCAGCAGTTTCCACCATGGCCATTTGTTAAAACGCAGAGCTGCCGTCTTTGCTGATTATTTTCAAGTTACATCTATGTTTCTGAATAAAAATCCATTTGAATCTCAAGTCAGATTTGCCAGGTGCTAGGTCCATTGTCAGCATTTAATATGCTGAGACTGCCGATGCTAAGGAAGGGAAGGTTTAAAAAAAAGCGTTGAATTCCTGGTTGGCAAGCTTGAGGTGAAAGATTTCTCTTTCCATGGCCTCCTATGCCAGAGAAACCAATGACCCAGGGAGGAGGCAAGATGGCTAGGGATGTGGGGCCAGAAAACCTCATGAAGTCTTTTGCTAAAACTTGAGTATTTTATTTTCATTTTTATTTTTTATTATATGTTGAAGTAAGTGTTGTGATAGTTTCATGTGGACAGCAGCGGGACTCAGTCATACATATACCTGTATCCATTCTCCCCCTAAACTCCCCTCCTGTCCAAGCTGCCACGTAATACTGAGCCGAGTTCCCTGTGCTATACAGTAGGTCCTTGTTGGTTACCCATTTTAAATATAGCAGTGTATACATGTTTTCTTACCAACAGTCACTCCTGTGAAAGAGCTGAATTTGTATTAGCTTAGGGTCTCCAGTCTCTTTCCAGCTCTACTAGGCTTCCAGTTATTCCGTCTCCATGGTCATATGATCATTTCTTAGGGACCTGCAGTTGTTTCTAAGAGGAAAACCAAAGGGAGGTGGTAAGAGAGATTAAAAGACATGAAAAGAAAAATACACATGATTAATGTTTAACCAGAGGGATTGCCCGGAAATTTAATGGATTTCATTTTGCTCTGTCTACAGCAAATGGAACTGAGGGTGACCAGAGCATCAACCCCTGGCCTGCCAATTTTGAATAAGAGGGACTATTACCATGTTTTCCTACTTTACTTTCTGCAGCAGATTCCTGACATTCCCACATTAGTCTGAAAATCGAAGGCATCCATTGTACCTAGGCAGCTGTGCCTCCAATCCGTTGCCAGGTCACTCCAGCGTTTCTGGACACCTTCTATCCTGTAGAGATGCGAGTACCATTTCCAGAAATTGAGATTCAGTCCAAATTTGGCCAAGCGGCTGAGACTCAGCAAGAGCCTTTTAAAAGTGGTAAACAAAAGGAGTGGAGGGGGGAATAAAGGAAGGAGATGCCAGCGAGGGGACTCAAAGGGGAGGTTTGCTGCAATCCTTTACATTCAATTATACCAGCTCCTTTGTGCTTTTCCCTTTCGCTCTGCAAAGAAAGAATGAAATATGGTTTTCATAGCAAGCTGGCAGCATTATCTCAGGATGCATATTTCTTTGCTGGGTTGGAATGCCAATAAGGGGAGAAAAGAAGTTCCTCATTTAGAGGAAAGTACAAGGCTACAGAGAAAACACAAAACAACAAAAAAGGAATGCAACAAGTTTCTGAAATACTTCCAAAAACTACCCCTTAAAGAAAATATTTAAATGAGAACACTTTTGAAGATAAAATTTCTCATGGTAAACCTTAAGGTTTTTTAAAACCTCTAAATATGGAAGGGGGGAGAAATCAACCAAATATGTAGATCATTTTTGATATTTGAAGATTTTTAGAATTGGCCCCCTCTCTTTCATTGATAAAGACAATAAACTCCACAGACAAATCCTAGGTTAGGCAGAGGCTCTACCTATTTATGCACTTCATTGTAGCAGTATTTGGAAGAGAGACAAAAGTTTACTCAAATAAGTCCTTTTGCCATCTCTATTGGCATGATCAACATGGTTTCTCAGTGGGTCACATGATATTAAAGTAGGATGATACTGACTTGCTATGTGCTTATTTTTAAGTAAGAAAAAAAATAGAGACAATCCATTGAAAATGTTACAGAATTATAGCAGTCAATTCAGTAAGTATCCCTAACCCCAGTTACAGATCAATAAAGCTGTATTTTTAAAAAATTAATAAACAGGAATCTTCAAATTACTCTCTAATTTACTTCTAGCATGTAGAAAATAGAAGGCGGCTTATAAATGAAACAGAACTTTTAAATTAGAAGCTATTAAAAAGAAGGTAAAAAGATGAGAATATACCAATACCATGTTGTTTACTTGCCCTAAATTTTTTACCCTTAAAAATGCAAGTCTTTTTACTCTTAAAAAAGGCTATGGCTTGGTTCTGAGTTCTCTGTCCTTTTTACCATGTTGCTACCATTTCCAGTAAATTTTCTCCCTCGTTTCTTTCATTACCCAGAGTATAGAGTATTTTTTAAATATATTCTGAAAATTCGCTCTCTGAGAAATAAGTACTTAATGAATCTTTAGACCAGGTCCTCATTCACTTCACTCATTCATTCATGCATTCATTCACTGGAGACCAGCATTCCAAAAATTACTTAATTGAGAATCTGCTCTGTTTTGTAGGTCCCATTAACCTCTTGATCTTAAGGACTTGTTTTGTCGTTGCTGCTGTTGTTTTCATTGTGTTGAATTTTTCAAATATTAGAGAATGAGCTTTGGTTAGGTGGCACCTCCCAGTGCTTATCCCAGAAATTCTATCCAATTGACAACTTTCTGAGCTAGTTCCCCTAATCTCCAGAAACAAGGAAAATTATTTATCTGCAAAACTGTTAGCAACATGGGTAGGAAAATAGTTTTTCCTTTTTATTTTTTTTAATTTTGCTTTCTTCACGTCTTTTTCCTGCTTCATTATCTTTCATAATAGAAAACTTGGTTTCTTTGTGTTTGTTTGTTTGTATGTCTTTTGTGCATGAATGAGAATCTTTATTGCTGACTGATCGTTCAAGATAGATTTGCACTAACTCTCCATCCTGGTCAGAATTGTTCATTCTGCACTCAGGTTGGAACATATCAGAGTTCTTTCTCTTTTTTTCCTTGCAAGGTAAACATTGAGAGATATGAGATTTCCCGTCTGTCTCTAGATACAACTTATCTTTTAGATAAGTCTCTGTGAGCTGAGGTTTCAGGCTGTTTAATGTTGACCTCTTGAGTTCCAAACTTCCTTAAAGACTTTAAATAAACAAAAACTTTAGCAGTGATTACTAAGGGAGTGGTGGGGCAGCAGATTAATCCCCAAAGATCTAGATTCAATTCTACCTCAAAACCCACAGGTGAAAAATCCCTGCAATGATCTTGGCTTAATGGTTTCAACTCAGCTCTTGAGGAAGGACTCAGTCGTTTTGACTAAGGCTATGGAGAAGGAAATGGCAACCCACTCAGTGTTCTTGCCTGGAGAATCCCAGTGACGGGGAAGCCTGGTGGGCTGCTGTCTATGGGGTCGCACAGAGTCGGACACGACTGAAGCGACTTAGCAGCAGCAGCAGTATGTCATAAGAAGGATGATCAGGGGATTCCTTTTTTTCATTATTGATTGATAGATCTCCTTCACAGAGATGGTCACAGATATTTGCATACTTTCACCAGGCTGATAGTGATATTTTGGTTAATTTCAAGGTTGAACTGACAGCTATTTTAAACCTAGATTTTGGATATTATTTCATTTAAAAGTTATTGAACACATGGGATCTTTCTTTGTCTCTGTATTATGTTTTCTGAAATCCCGAAAAGTACCCCTTTCAAAAGAGGGTACTCTGATGCAGTAGTCTGATGGGTGAGAATACTCAAAAGTCACATATGCAGTGAAATGCCTAAGGATTTCATTTGGGCAAAGTAGTCTTTTTTTTTTTTAAATCATGGATCTGATTCTCACTGTCTCATCTGTTTTTGCAGTTGCAAAGATGTATAGGTATTCTTGAGTGCCCACGAGCAAATTTCCTCTTCATAAAGTTGTGTAGAAAGTAGCATAGTGAAATTTGGTCACAGCTGGTTTATTTCCTGTGTTACCTGAAGCCAAGTTCCATGGAGTAAACTCCAAATACCTTCTTAGCTGTGAGTTACTAAATACTGGTAGTCTTGGATCTGTGTGACTCAGTGTGGCTCTTTGCTCTACCAAATATGCAGGTTTCCTGTTATCATACAATGTTCCCATGGATTCAGTGTTTTGTGTTTGTGTTTGGTGGCCTCGGCTGGTATAAAAGAAGAATGTTAAAGAGAAAAGTAGAAACCTCCTGTAGAATAGAATAGTAAAAGTCATCTGGATTACCTTTCCTTGTAATTTTTTCATAATGAAATTGCTAAAGCAATGTCAGTAAACAGGAAACAAGTGAAGTGTAAAATAATTAGCACCAAAGGGAACATAATAGGTTACATATTAAAATCCATAGATGGATTATATGACCCCATCAGGTCCAGGGACCAGAGATCACATGACTCAGTGTGCCTTTTCTAAGGTAAGCACCCCAGTGTACTTTGTCAGTTTACTGGCTTCTGACATTAAATAAGCTTCAGGTATGATTTATTGAGTAGCCTTTTGATGGGAGCAAGAGACTGAAATCTCCTAGTTCTCTCTGAACCTCAGCTCTGTTTTCATTACCTTCTTCAAGTATTACATTTAGTCAGCCGAGTTATGTGTAGTTCTGGGAGAATCTCTCCTGCTCCCAGAAGTCATTGTTCCACTCATAATAAAATTATGCTATCAATTTGCCACAAGAGAAACACTGAAGTTCACTAAATTATTGCCGTGTGTTTTGCACTAAAGACAAAGCGATACCAATTAAAAAAACAACCACCCCTGGATCCTATTTTCTAATGGTGTGTGGGGAGGAGCGAGGCTGGCTCACAAGGAAGGTCACGTCTCGCTTCTACAAATTACAAATTTCATTTGCCTTAATTAGAAAATGGCACTCGTGGAGAGTGAGCAGGGGTTTAAGTGGGGAAAGAAGAAAGAAGGAAACCTGAGCTGAGCCCTAAATAATATGTCAGAAAATGACAACTTGCCTCCCACAAGACTCTTTCATTTGAAAGATTTGCTAGGTTACATTAGACTCAGATAGATTTTTCTGGAAATGGGGCCATAACCCACTGACGAAAACAATGCCCCAGTTTCAAAACTCTGCAGGTAAGTTAAATTCATACTTTGGTTCCATCATAGTAGCGAGTACTCTAGTTCTCATTTAGGGTAACATTTTCAGGATACTGTTTCCCTAGGAATTTGAGCATTAGTTACGATGTAACAGTATCATGTTTTTTAGAGTATCAGCAGGAACTAATATCCTGTGGTCTCAATTCATCTTCTACTGGATTAATTAAAGAATCGCCAATAATTTGGTCTCAGAAGGAAAGCTTGCCTATCCCACACCCTAAATAAATAATGCCTGCCCATTTACCATCAAGTTGGTGACTAAACAAGTTCAGAATTTGAATAAGTCCAATTCCATTACAACAGAAAATCTTTATACAATAAAAATATTTCTAGCCCCAGGCAGTAGTTCACTAGTTATAAAGAATACTTCTGATGACACCATTTTATCAAGCAACTATGGGCAGCCCCTTGCAGTGTATTATAATGAATTCTGTTCTGAGGACAAAAGGTGAAAAAAATTGGCAGTTTGTGAAGATGATTTGATTTTTCCCAGTAACACCAGTAATCATTAACAAAGAAAAAAATAATGAGAATTTCTGTTGCTAGACCTTCCTAGAATCCCTTCCATAGCCTAATAGCAATACTTGCAAATAGACCAAAATGGATCCAAAGAGAAAATGATTCTTCTAGGCATCACAACAGAACAAAAGTAGGCTATGTTTTGTGACTGACAGCCCTGATCTTCAGCTGTGTTTCCAAACTACTGGAGGGTTTGAAACTATTTCTGGATTGGTTTGGAGCTTTTTCCCCCCTACTTTTTAAGTGGCAAAGGGCTTATTCACTTTGCTTAGCTCTTAGTAGGTGCTGATTTCTTGTTGAATTGAATTCAAAGAAGCTAGAGAGAAGGCTGAGGAAGAAAATCTACATGAAACCTGAGTATTGAGGTGAGAGGGTTACCAATAACCAGCCATTTCTTAGAGGAGATTAGATTTGAAGTTAGTTTTGAATCAGAGGAAGGAAGTGTTGTAGCAATTGTATAGAAATAATATGTTAGTCCATGAAAGTGGGGAAATTGAGTAAAAAAGTCTGGGAGGAAACCAGCTTTCCCTGACTAGAGTAAAAGAAGTATCTAAGTACATGAAGTACGGACACCCCAGTCCACAGGATTACATGTAGATGGAAGGCTCAGCGTGCCCACAGAGGGTGATGCAGTGTGGACTGTTGAAGGGAACTCATGGGTATAAGCAGCCTGCGTCTAATTCCAGCTCAGGGAACTCTTATGATCCTGGGCAGTTTCGCCTTCCTCACTGCCTATTCCCTCATCCAGGAAAGAATGGGGACTAGGTGATTTTTAAGGTCCTGGCTATCTTTAAAATTTTATTATTTTATGATTCTAAGCCTGTGAACAAAAAAAATAAAGAAAGAAAAAATGTAGTCAAAGCAAGTGAAATGAAAGCAATTCTAACCATTGTATTTTGAATTGATCAGAAGAGAGGGAGAGAGAGCAGTCGGAGTAGGCTGTGAGTGACTTAAACAGAACCTGAATCAGAGATTTAGCCATTAAAATGGAGAAAAAGAGACTGATTGTATCTCTATTGTTACCAAAAAAAAAAAAAAAAGTGGCAGGATTTGGTGACTAATTCAGCACAGAGTGTGAATAGAAAAAGAGGCTACAACAACTCTGGGCTCTGTGCCGTGGGGAGAAAGGGCTTGGGGATTCTTTCCACAAGGACAGCAGATTTGAGTGGGGCCTGATGGCTTCTCTGGGAAGATGGTCTTGTTTTCACAATAGATAGCAGAAAATAGAGATGAGCCCGGTAGGGAAAGTGAGGTCACAATAACAGGAAACACTGTGGGGCCTCACAGGGGAGGGAGAGTTAGGTCTGAGGGTACAGATGTTTTTGAAGGCTCTGGAGCAGACAAGCTTGTCCAGAAAGAGACAGGAGACCTTGGTGATAAGAGGGTGTGGGAGGAGCTTAGGGATTTAGGGGCAAGTCCACGCTGATTACTATTATTTAGAGGGCACCTCCAATGGCTCAGTGGTAAAAGAATCTGCCAGATAATCACGATGATGTGATCACTCACCTACAGCCAGATATCCTGGAATGTGAAGTCAAGTGGGCTTAGGAAGCATCACTACGAACAAAGCTGCTGTTGCTGCTGTTAAGTCGCTTCAGTCGTGTCCGGCTCTGTGCGACCCCATAGACGGCAGCCCACCAGGCTCCCCTGTCCCTGGGATTCTCCAGGCAAGAACACTGGAGTGGGTTGCCATTTCCTTCTCCAACACATGAAAGTGAGAAGTGAAAGTGAAGTTGCTCAGTCGTGTCCGACTCTTAGTGACCCCATGGACTGCAGCCCACCAGGCTCCTCTGTCCATGGGATTTTCCAGGCAAAAGTACTGGAGTGGGGTACCATTGAGTTCGTGGAGGTAATAAAATTCCAGTTGAGCTATTTCAAATCCTGAAAGATGATGCTGTGAAAGAGCTGCATGCAATATGCCAGCAAATTTGGAAAACTCAGCGGTGGCCACAGGACTGGAAAAGGTCAGTTTTCATTCCAATCCCAAAGAAAGGCAATGCCAAAGAATGCTCAAACTACCGCACAATTGCACTCATCTCACACACTAGCAAAGTAATGCTCAAAATTCTTCAAGCCAGGCTTCAGCAATATGTGAACCATGAGTTTCCAAATGTTCAAGCTGGTTTTAGAAAAGGCAGAGGAACCAGAGATCAAATTGCCAATATCCGTTGGATCATCGAAAAAGCTAGAGAGTTCCAGTAAAACATCTATTTCTGCTTTATTGACTATACCAAAGCCTTTGACTGTGTGGATCACAATAAACTGTGGAAAATTCTTAGAGATAGGAATACCAGACTGCCTGACCTGCCTCTTGAGAAACCTGTATGCAGGTCAAGAAGCAACAGTTAGAACTGGACATGGAACAACAGACTGGTTCCAAATAGGAAAAGGAGTATGTCAAGGCTATATATTGTCACCCTGCTTATTTAACTTCTGTGCAGAGTACATCATGAGAAACACTGGGCTGGAGGAAGCGCAAGCTGGAATCAAGATTGCCAGGAGAAATATCAATAACCTCAGATATGCAGATGACACCACCCTTATGGCAGAAAGTGAAGAGGAACTCAAAAGCCTCTTGATGAAAGTGAAAGAGGAGAGTGAAAAGTTGGTTTAAAGCTCAGCATTCAGAAAACTAAGATCATGGCATCTGGTCCCATCACTTCATGGCAAATAGATGGGGAAACAGTGGATACAGTGACTGACTTTATTTTTCTAGGCTCCAAAATCACTGCAGATGGTGACTGCAGCCATGAAATTAAAAGACGCTTACTCCTTGGAAGGAAAGTTATGACCAACCTAGATAGCATATTCAAAAGCAGAGCCATTATTTTGCCAACAAAGGTCCATATAGTCGAGGCTATGGTTTTTCCAATAGTCATGTATGGATGTGAGAGTTGAATTCTAAAGAAAGCTGAGCACCAAAGAATTGATGCTTTTGAACTGTGGTGTTGGAGAAGACTCTTGAGAGTCCCTTGGACTTCAAGGAGATCCAACCAGTCCATCCTAAAGGAGCTCACTCCTGGGTGTCCATTGCAAGGACTGATGCTGAAGCTGAAACTCCAATACTTTGGCCACCTGATATGAAGAGCTGACTCATTTGAAAAGACCCTGTTCCGGAAAAGATGGAGGGCAGGAGGAGAAGGGGATGACAGAGAATGAGATGGTTGCGTGGCATCACCGATTCAATGGACATGGGTTTGGGTGGACTCCGGGAGTTGGTGATGGACAGGGAGGCCTGGTGTGCTGCTGTTCATGGGGTTGCAAGGAGTCAGACACGACTGAGCAACTGAACTGATCTGAACTGCAGTGCAGGAGATGCAAGAGACATGGGTTCAATCCCTGGGTCAGGCAGATCCCCTGGAGGAGGGCACTCCAGTATTCTTGCCTGGAGAACTCCATGGACAGAGGAGGCTGATAGGGCATAGTCCATGGGCTCATAGAGTCAAACACGACTAGGAGACTGAGTGTGCACACACTGTAAAGGAGGTCTCCGTCTCTGGTTATATAAAAGGCAGAAAGCTATAAAAAACATGATTTCAACCCATAGTTTAAAACTTCTAATAGGAAGCACCAACTGGAGTTAAAAAAAAAAAGTTTGACAACTATTTAAAACACAAGATTCTTCCTAAATTGGGAATGGTGGGCCAAGTAACAAAGTATATCTTTTTTCTTCTATGTTTTGGATAGAATGGTGAAGGGCTAGACTTTTTAATGGAATAAAAGTATTGATTTCAGTAGACATCTCACAGTTTTCCATAGATGTAAAGGTTAAAAATTTTGTAAGAGTGTGGACTTAACATCATGACTTTTTTCTGTTTGTGAAATTCCTTGGCATCCT
Organism: Bos javanicus; assembly: GCF_032452875.1. Taxonomy (NCBI): domain Eukaryota; kingdom Metazoa; phylum Chordata; class Mammalia; order Artiodactyla; family Bovidae; genus Bos; species Bos javanicus. Next base: position 32,255,596 of record NC_083877.1, on the reverse strand, counting down.
GCTCCCCGACAGATCAGCAACAAAACAAAATCTTCCTAATAGCATGTTGTCGATCTGGCCATGAGAAGCACGGACATTTTGCTGTGGATGAGCACGGCTCCAAAGTAATTTAGTCCAACAGTCACCATTCATGCGCTTCTGGCTTGTCACTTTCATAGCGATTTATATATTTTTAATGGGCAGCACTAGAGAAAAATGAAATACCATCTTACGGAAAGTGTATCTCACTTAGCTTTTATGTAGAGGCTATGCACAGTTATCAAATATGCTTTATTTTGATCATTTTGATAAGCTGTTTGTTAAATCTCTTCTTGCAAAGTAGACACTCCTGTTTAAAAGAGCACAGGAACTCAAACATGGGATCAGAGTTACAGTAGAATTTCTCAAGATGCCATTAAATTTAGACTTATTGAGATGATCGGATCAGATTATTTCCCCACCTAAACAGTCACCTTCCTTCACTGAGGTTATCTAAGCTGACTCTAGATATTGAGATTTGGGGAGCTAATTATCTCTTTTGTCAGCTCCTGAGTACATAGCATGGGGGAAGTGAAGTTGGATCTATGGGTAGCTGTTAGTCGCTCAGTCGTGTACGACTCTTTGTGACCCCATGGACTGTAGCCCACCAGACTCCTCTGTTCATGGAATTCTCTAGGCAAGAATACTGGTAAGTAAGTAAGTGTTAATTGCTCATTTGTGCCCGACTCTTTGCGCCCCCATGGACTGCAGCCCACCAGGCTCCTCTGTCCGTGAGATTTTCCAGGCAAGGATACTGGAGTGGGTTGCCATTTCCTTCAGGGGATCTTCCCAACCCAGGGATCAAACCCGGGTCTCCTGCACTGCAGGCAGATTCTTTACCGACTGAGCTACAGGGGAAGCCCAGGTAGCTATTCCCTTCTCCAAGGGATTTTCCCAACCCAGGGATCAAACCAAGTCTCCCACATTGCAGGCAGATTCTTTACCATCTGAACTAGGCTATTTAAAATTTTAAATCAGTGGAACATGTGCATTGTATCCCCACCATTACATCTGACCTCAAGGCATAATTTAACCAACAAGTCTTCTCCCTCCCCCTGCCTGCCACACTCACCCACTTTTTAAAGTCATACTTTGCTTTTAAAGTTCTCTAGTCTCTAAAGGGGGCTTTTCAGGTGGCACTATTGGTAAACAACCGCCTGCCACTGCAGGGGACAGGAGAGATGTGAGTTTGACCTGGGTCAGGGAGATCCCTTGGAAAAGGAAATGGCAACCCACTCCAGTATTCTTGCCCGGAAAATCCCATGGACAGAGGAGCCTGGCGGCTACAGTCCATTAGGTTGCAAAGAGTCAGACATGACTAAAGCGACCGAGCACATATCTCTAAAGACAACTTTGCACTGAAGGACCTTCTTGTTCTACTGAGGGTCTCTATTCTGGCTTCACCATTTAGATTGGCATGTTGCTACGCCCGAGTTCATATCTATCAAGAATTCTTTCCAAAATAGGCATATTTCTTGCCAAGTCTTCTTATTGGGTACCACTAATACAAAAGAACCCTAGAATCCCAAACAAACCTATTTTTCAACGAGTTTGAAAATTTACCAAAACAGTTATCTTTTCTGCTTGAATGCAGTAAATGAAACATCCTTGTTGTCCATCCAGTCCTGACTATATTTGGAATAATATATAAAAATTTTACAATTTCTTTAGAAAACTGGGCATTCATAATAAAATGGGATAATATGACAGGCTGAGTCATTTTATGAGAATGTATTGTTTTGTGACTCTGAAATCTTTTTTAAAGAGGAGCATTAAATATATTAATAGTATCAAACACAGTCAATGAAATAATAATTACAGTAGAGCTAACTTTAATAATCTCTCACGTGGCTCCCTGGAACACATGCCTACCAGGGTTCAGTGGCATTCACTCTGTGATAAGCCTGTGCTCAGGAAAGGAAACACAGTTGTTACCATTAACTTTATGGAAACTGGAAGACTAACTGAAGAAAAGTTTGCTTCATTGGAAAAAATTCATCTCCTTCTCCTTGAGAGCAGAAACTAGGTCTGTTTGCTTTCTAAGATCTGGATTCCTGCCATAGTGCTTGATCACAGAAGGTTCTCACTGGATAGTTATTGAAACAAATATATACATGATGAATAATTATTTAATGTCTGTATCAAAAGGTTCTCCTTAAAGGGCTTTATATCATTAGTAAAGCTGTTTAGCAATGCTGATACTTTATTTATAGGTAATGAGGAATTTAAAATATAAAATAATATTCCCATCAACTCTGGACAGTTGCTAATAAAATGCCATGGACTGTAGCCCTCTAGGCTCCTCTGTCCATGGGGATTCTCCAGGCAGGAACATGGGAATGGGTTGCCATTCCTTTCTTCAGGGGATCTTCCTGACCTGGAAATCAAACCCAGGCCTCTTGCATTGCAGACAGATTCTTCACCATCTGAGCCACCAAGGAAGCCTGCAATAAAATGCTAAACTGAGCTAAATATTGAATAATTTAAATGAAATAAACTATAAGTGGAAAATCCTTGTAAATAAGCTAAAACTTTTGTTTTACAAAAATAAAAACATTGGGAGGTCTAGAGAGGACATATGAGTTCCCAGAGCCAAGCAATAAGTGAGAGGCAAAGCCCAAAGTTGAATAAACCAAGTGTCAGGTCCAGAACCATTTCTAATCCACCACATCCTGCTTCCAACATCCTTTCATGTCACTGATTTAATTACCTCAAACAGAAAAAAAAAACATAAAAGGAAGTATCTTGATCATCTAGTTCACTTCCTTTCTTTTCTATGTAATTTCATAGTGCCATTATGACCTAGGTTTTAAGAAAAATTAAAGCTCTCCCTCTTCCTGATTATCATTGTGTTCACGAATGTTCTGAAAAACAAAGTAGTTAAGACACTGAGAATTGAGTCATGGTGTAAATATATTTTCTTAAATGAAATTATTTATAATCCACCCAAATGGGTCTATATAATTAAAAGAAAAAAATGAAACATTTAAGGAGTCTCAAGAAGTCTTCAAAAAATATTTCTCTTTGGATTTGGCTTTGGTCTTCATTTATTACTCGGTGGCTTTTGAAGTGAAGACTACTGTATGTGGAGGGGAAGGAAAGTTGAACAAAAACATTATAAGGCACTTACCTGAATTATTTAATAAAAGGAAGAGTTTCCGGATCTGAAAAAAAGATGATACAGAAACAAAGCTACCGTTAAAGACTTAACAACCAGCTAAGAGTGGGAGCCACTACCATATTGGATCTGTGACCTGGGACCCTAACCAATTATGAAGACCCAGGGCAACCAGTGAACAAAGCAATTACAATGGGAGTCAGACTATTAAGGAGCCAAGAGTTCAGTAGCTTTATGTCCCTCCCAAAGTATCCTTAGAACACTACGTAATAGGAAATGAATAATATTAACATTCCCACATGGTAGTTTAAAACAACTTACAGTATATTCCAATCCAAGCAGATTTTTCATTTTGATGTCTGTGGGAGTGGTTATTTTATTTTTATATGTACTTTTACAAACATTTAAATTGAAATAACCAGTAGCATAAAATTGCCAGTGATTTAGTTGGCTATGAACTTGTAACAAAATATACTTCGAAGATTTTTTTCCTCCCTTTAGCTCTCAGGTAAATTTCACTGCATGACAGCGTTTCATGCTAGGCAAAGCTCATACAGGAGATGAAAAAGCATGAAGCATAACAAACATCACAAAGCCAGTACAATTTCTTGTTTATAAAGAAAAACAAGGAATGTAAGCTAAGTGGAAAGGTGCTGGTTGAAAGATATTTTAAATGCCTTCGAGTTAAAACCATCAGGGATCAGAAAGCAGAAGGCAAATTCTACAGGCTAGTACACCCAGGGAAGAGGCTGATAAATTACCTTGTGCACATTTTAATTAAACTATCATCTTGAGATTTTTTGTGTGTATTGATTTGCACAGTACTTAAAAAAGCTTCTTTCCTCCCCACCCCTCCCTTCTTTGAATGTTAAAGCTTTGTGCCTTCAGTTTGACTCTATGAAAAGAAATTACTCATCTTTGGGATTGTTATGGAAAAAAAAAAAAAGAACCCAAAACAAATGGGTGGACATGTTCTCTTCTCCTTTTCAATATGTTTAAATTTCAACTGTTCATATAATTATGCTGGCATGTATTTCTTCCTGGCTCTAGTCATGCAGAAAAATTTTAAACATGAGAAATTGGACAACTCTAATGTGGTGTAAAATCTACTTACGCATTGTATTTCTTTCAATATTCTGTCCCAATAGTATGCATATTGTTAAAATTAAAAGAAAATGTTAGCTTTTATGCCCTAATGTGTTTTCATGATATACATAGCTGCCAAATATTTTATTAACGTTGAAAAGGAGAAGTTTGAAAAATAAAGAAATGTTAGAGATATAGTTGGCTATAGGCAGAGGTGACAGTGACAACTATTTAATAGTAATCATCACTAGTATGGCACCAATTATAAGAGTATTTGCCAACAATAATTAGTTTCCTAACATCCTTGAGTCAGTTGTTCTCCACTCTTCTGTTGTCGTTGTTGTTTAGTTACTAAGTCGTGTCTGACTCTTTTGCAACCCCATGGACTGTAGCCCACCAGGCTCCTCTGTCCATGGGATTTCCCAGCAAGAATATTGGAATGGGTTGCCATTTCCTTCTCCAGGGGATCTTCTTGACCTGGGGATTGAACCCTAGTCTCCTGCATTGGCAGGCGGATTCTTTCCCACCGCCAGGGAAACCAGGTGAAAAAATACTAGACACTCAAAGTCTAGGATTCATGAAAAGGATGATCTCTTTCTGAGATAGCAATTGCTAAACCTGGTCTCTAAACCAGGCAGATTGTATAAGAATAGCAAGACGGCCTCATGGAGGAATTAAAAAAAAAAAATCCCGTGATGTAGACATAGATGTCCTTCTTCCTCAGTGACTATAGTCAGATTCTCACTCAACCTTCTATATAGACCTAGACTTCAGTCTGTGCTTTTCAACAGTAGCCTTGGGATGTCCATCTAATTTTTAGAGTTTTCCCCTGGAACACAGGGCCCTAGGGAAAACTGAATTGCTCTGATGCTGAAATAATGTTCCTATCCATTCATGAGTGCACTCAAGCTGACACCTAATGTTCACAAGTAGCTTAGATTCAGAATGATGCTCAACGGGATCACGACTATAAGATCCGTTTTAGAATAGAACACCCTGTGTTGCCTCTCTCAGATCAGCATCTTTAAATCTGTTCTTGGAATGGCCGTTAAGGTGGTGATAGAGAAAGGGACCCAAAGATAAATACTAGTTTGCTGTTTCACATCTAACTAATGGTCTGCATGTGAGAGATTTCAGAGTTCTAATTTACTTACTAACTTTGTTCCTCTGCTGAGGCTGAATCTTTGGAAGAGTAAATTCTTCCAAATTTCAAATACTCTCTTCCTAGTAAAAGACTAAGTTCCTTTCTCCTTCACTTTAGACTACTAAGCCACCTTGCACCACTCAAGGCTTTTCCTCGTTCAGCAGTGGACAATATTATACAAGTTCTAAACGTTTGCTGGCCCATAGACTTCTCCGAGAATGTAATTAAACCAGTGAGCCCCCAGAAGAATGTGTTCATGTACCCACCCCCACAGTTTTGCCTACAATCATAAGGCCCTTCCCTGGACTCTCCAGCGAATAAGCCCCAAAACAAACCAATGAAAGTAAACAAAGAAACTTCCTACTCTAAAGTTTGCTGGAAATACATTAACTACTCTAAGGAAGAAAAAAACAAAAACATAATCACTATTCTTTCTTTTCTTGGTTGGATTTTAAATTAATTGAATTTTTAAAATGGTAACAGATGGTTCTCATTTCATTAGATGTTAAATTCATAAAAATTGTGAACCATACCTTTTGGTTTATTCTGCATGGTACAGGCAGGGCCAGCACATTGGACTGAGCATCCTAGTCTTGCATAGCACAAGGAGCATCCCATCCCACCCACCAGGCGTTCCCTTAGGGTGACACCCTCCGAGTCAGGCTGTGTGGCAGCTCTCATCAACATCTAACACATTTTGGATATTGAACAAGTTAATAAACTGAAATAGCACCACCCAACAGTGCATCAGTTTTGGAAAATGCTATTCCAGTCATTAGCCATTAAGTCTGTTTTGGCCATAATAAACCTCTGCTTAATGTTTGGTGACATTCTCCTTAATGTTTATCTCAGATTGTTAAATATTATATATATATATATATATTTAGTACAGGTCTAAATAGCAATTAGACCTTAAAGAATATCACTCTTGAACATAAACTTTTCTTCTTTGGGGAGCTTTGTGCTAATAAGTATCTTGTTCACGGCCTCTCGGTGATTTGTGAGCACCTTAGAGCCCTCCTTTGTGAAATGCCCGATTATCTGCATATCTGTCTATTAATTTGTTTATCTGTTCACCTATCTATAGAAATTTTAAACGGTGTAATAACTTTAAGAACAGTGACACTAATGTAGTATTAGATTAAAAGAATGTTACTTTATGTGGATGTAAATGTAATTTAGAGGCTCTTAAAGGGAGCTCTATACTTAGCATGATTCTCGGCCAGTGAAGGCAGGTTGATCCCCCTCATTTTGGGATTGCTAATTTGCCGTTAATTAGGAAGATTGATTCTGCTCTGTGATGCATAGGCCCAACCCCAAATGCATTTTTCTCCTTTCTGGAGTGCTTTCCTAGTTGTCATTGTCATTTTGCAAATGTGTAACCGAATGTCACAGGGCCTCATGAAATAGAAGTGCTTTTTCTGGCTTCAGGAATGCAAGTATTGACATTTTCCCAATTTTGTTTTCTATTATGAAGCTCATGCCTGTATTATTTTAAATAAACTTCTGCTTTATTCCACTTGATAGTTTTAATATTACAACATGAAAACTGTGCTCTAATTTGAATTTCTCATGAAAGAAATGCTTTTGTGGCAAAAATTCTGTATTTTTCTTGAAGTGCCAGTCTCAGATACAATGCTGTCATCGAGGGTGTGCTGTTCTGTACAAGACAGCATTTATTTTTCAATATGTTAACTGTTTGTTTATCTTCCCTGTGATATATTGAGTTTGCTGCTATAAGCCTTTTTTCCTACTTTTTTCTCTTGGCTGATGACAAATTTTAATCATTTGACTGTCCTTCACGACAATTACTTTAACTAAGATGAGTTATATTCCCTTTATGGGAATGGAGTCAGGAAATCTATCAAAACTAGTGAAAGGAAAATTCCTAGAAATGTTTTTAAACATAGTCATTAAGAATGGGCTGAACCAATACAGAAAAAAATGTGAGTACTTGGCAGTGTGAAGGAAACCACTTCCTCACTGCATTTTTGATGCCCATCATTGCCAGTAAGGTAAGAAGCAACTTTGAACCACATAATTTATTTCATAGTGTTAGAAACTTGTTAGTTAAAAACAATACCAAATCCACAGGGAAGGATCTATTTTCCTTTATGTGATGTAAGATTATAAATAAACATGCCCATGTTTGTACTTACAGAAAATTGTGCGTGTATGTGATGAACATACATGAACAGCATGTAAATATTTACATTTCAAGTCAGTGACCTAATTCATGATTACTTTTATATCTCCTCTTCCTTAACAATCTCAATATTTTGGCAAATTCGTTCATATTTCTTTTTCTTACATTTTCAGGAATAAGTTGAAAGTGATTTTGATGGACTTCTTTTAAATGTGCTAAATATAACCTCAGAAGCAAAAACAGAAAACAGTATATTAAAAAACCCAGACTTGGAGGGCATGAGATTTGGAAATGAGTGATAATGCACAAAACGAGAGTCCGTAAGCATATGAATCCTGTTAGCTTCACTTGCAGCCTCATGTGCTGAGTAGAGGAGTCTTTGGTTGTAGATTTCTTCATTACTTAGAGACCCTTGCCAGCCCCAGTGACATCTCCGAGTGTCACTGGGAGTTCTCTGGTATTTTGGTAGTTCCTTTTTACTTCCATATATCTCTAAATGTTTCATATAGCAGTTCCCTGTACAATCAATTCTACTTACCTCTGTGGTACTCGAGACACATTTTAATCCTCAACTGACTTCTTCCTGCCAGCCAATAATCAGCCGAGTTGTCACCTCTATCATCAACCTGTGTATCAATCTGTGTATTTTTAAGTAAACCCAAACTTAACCCAGTACTATATGGTATAAAATATATTTAAGGAATAAGATTTGCTGCTTACTTCAAAATCACACATTCAGTCTGTTGACAAATGTTTATTGAGTACCTACTGTTGACCAAGTACCTATGATGGTGCCAGGAACTGTGCTAGGCAAAGTGTATTCAGGGTTAAGACAAAACAGACCCTCTACCCTCATGGATTTTACAGTTTAGTGCTGGTAGTGGTTTAGTCGCTAAGTTGTGTCTGACTCTTTGCAACCCTATGGACCGTAGCCTGCTAGGCTCTTCTGTCCATGGGATTTCCCAGGTAAAAATACTGGAGGAGGTTGCCATTTGCTTCTCTAGGGATCTTCCCAACCCAGGGATTGAACCCACATGTCCTGCTTGGCGGGCAGATTCTTTACCCTTGAGCCACCAGGGAAGAAGAGGTAGCAAGAATACACAGAAGAACTATACAGAAAAGATTTTCATGACCCAAATAACCATGATGGTGTGATCACTTACCTAGAGCCAGACCTTCTGCAATGCGAAGTCAAGTGGGTCTTAGGAAGCATCACTACGAACAAAGTTAGTGGAGGCAATAAAATTCCAGTTGAGCTATTTCAAATCCTAAAAGATGATGCTGTGAAAGTGCTGCACTCAGTATGCCAGCAAATTTGGAAAACTCAGCAGTGGCCACAGGAGGTCAGTTTTCATTCCAATCCCAAAGAAAGGCAATGCCAAAGAATGCTCAAACTACCGCACAATTGCACTCATCTCACACGCTAGCAAAGTAATGCTCAAAATTCTCCAAGCCAGGCTTCAATAGTATGTGAACCGTGAACTTCCAGATGTTCAAACTGGATTTAGAAAAGACAGAGGAACCAGAGATCAAATTGCCAACATCCGCTGGATCATGGAAAAAGCAAGAGAGTTTCAGAGAAACATCTGCTTTATTGACTACGCCAAAGCCTTTGACTGTGTGGATCACAATAAACTGTGGAAAATTCTTAAAGAGATGGGAATACCAGATCACCTGACCTGCCTCCTGATAAACCTGTATGCAGGTCAAGAAGCAATAGTTAGAACTGGACATGGAACAACAGACTGGTTTCAAATTGGGAAAGGAGTATGTCAAAGCTGTATATTGTTACCCTGCTTATTTAACTTACATGTAGAGTACATCATGCGAAATGCTGGGCTGGAAGAAGCACAAGCTGTAATCAAGATTGCCAGGAGAAATATCAATAACCTCAGATATGCAGATGACACCACCCTTAGGGCAGAAAATGAAGAACTAAAGAGCCTCTTTATGAAAGTGAAAGAAGAGAGTGAAAAAGTTGGCTTAAAGCTCAACATTCAGAGAACTAAGATCATGGCATCCAGTCCCATCACTTCATGGAAATAGATGGGGAAACAGTGGAAAATGTGGCTGACTTTATTTTTCTGGGCTCCAGAATCACTGCAGATGGTGACTGCAGCCATGAAATTAAAAGACGCTCCTTGGAAGAAAAGTTATGACCAATTTAGACAGCATATTAAAAAGCAGAGCCATTACTTTGCCAACAAAGATCTGTCTAGTCAAAGCTATGGTTTTTCTAGTTGTGATGTTGAATGTGAGAGTCGGACTCTAAAGAAAGCTGAGCGCCGAAGAATTGATGGTTTGAACTCTGGTGTTGGAGAAGATTCTTGAGAGTCCGTTGGATTGCAAGGAGATCCAACCAGTCCATCCTAAAGGAAATCAGTCCTAAATATTCATTGGAAGGACCGATGCTGAAGATAAAACTCCAGTACTTTGGCCACTTGATGCGAAGAACTGACTCATTTGAAAAGACCCTGATACTGGGAAAGATTGAATTGGGAAGAGAAGGGGACAACAGAGGATGAGATGGTTGGATGGCATCACCGATTCAATGGACATGAGTTTGAGTAAACTTGGGGAGTTGGTGATGGATAGGGAAGCCTGGCATGCTGCAGTCCATGGGGTCACAAAGAGTCGGACACGAGTGACTGAACTGAACTGAACACCAGGGAAGCCCACCAGGCTCCTCCATCCATGGGATTTTCCAGGCAAGAGTACTGGAGTGGGGTGCCATTGCCTTCTCCAACATTTATTGTTTAGAACATACCATATATTTTCCTTAAAGTTCAAGGTTATACTTATGTACAGAGTCTCAACCATATCCTCAAATGACTATACAATAATCTCTTCTGAATTTTATCTCAGAATGTTGGAAACATATCTCCCCTATGCAGATGGTCAACAAAATAAAATGAAAACTGAGACGAACGTTACAGGCAGTGCGAAGGTTGTGTTTCGTCCCCCACAGGTCAGAGCAGACAGTCACAGCCAGAGCTAGTATGCATTGCCCTTTAGAAGGGCGTCCCTTTCTGTTGGTTTACCTCCTCTCCCACCCCATGAACTCACTATAGTGTCATTCAGCTACTGAAAAGAATGAGACAAGCATAAGTAAAATGTCTTTAAGTTGAGAGGGATCAGTATCTTCCTTGTTTGGTATGAATATTTGATTGGGAAGTTTGTCAGATAATAAATCTTTATAGTGCCAGTTTCTTGACAGATAATGACAAAACAAAGAGGCATAATCCCTGCCCTCGTGGAATGTCCAGTCTATTAAGGAGGACAGATATACACAATTATTTTTTGTTTTTATTATTAAGAATGTAATAGAATCATCTATGATCCATTGGACATGAACTGTGAGTTATGTTCTTTTCGATTTCCCCTTATAAGCCATGCCACTCATTTTCCAAGAGCTTCCCAGAGTTAATGATGCAGTCCTCAGCCATGTAGAAGAATAAAGATGCTCTTTTTGATTAGTTCTAACTAAGTCAAGCATGACAATATTGACTGTGTTTAAATCATACCTTTCTTTGATAAGCGTCTAAGAACTTCATGTATATTATCTAACTGGTTCTCAGATGAGGGTCATATCTTTTCAAATCTCCATTTATGTAAAAGGTTAGGTAACAGAGGGTACATCCCCTGCTTGGCATTACCTAGAAACATCTGTGGTATTAACACTGATTTGCAGGTGTACAGGTGTAATATTGATACTTTTTCATAAGTTACTTCTTAGGGAGGGGCAGCAAGACACAATAGAAAGGATAGATTTTGGAACAAGAAGAATCTGAGTTTATATTCGGTCTCACACTGTTAACCATCTGTTTGAATCTGAATTTGGAGCCTCAGTTTCCCCATCTGTCAAATTGAAATAATGCCATTTCATTAAATATTACTGTAAGAACTAAGACGTTCAGTAAAAGTTCCAAAAAGTAACTCTCCTTACTATTGTTGTTGTTTTACTTATTGTCATATCACATTTTCTGTTCTATATCTTTTCCTGGAAAAAACCTTGTACATTTTTCTGCATATGGTGAGAGATGGATATCGTTCATTAGTGGATAGTACAGAGACTAACTTTCAGGAATTTCTAACTTCCTTTCTGTAAATAGTTCCTCACACTGTTATGTATGACTTTTTTTATAGGGTTTTTAATGCTTTTGATAATGGAATATTTGCAGAGACATTCACGAAATAAAAACAAAGAAATGTCTCCAGTAATTTGAGTACTTGATGGCTTCTTAATCTCCATATATGGTTAGTGTCATGGAAAAATGGCCATGAAAACCAGGAATCCTGGCCAGCTCTAAATATTATTTTTTCTGCAGTATTTTTTCCTCCTCTAAACCTTTGTTTATCTGTTATTTATCAAACATTTAAAATTAAATATCTGAGTTTTATAATGTATACCATTGACGTACAAACAATTGACAGAATCTTTTGCAGGCTTCAGAATACAGAGAAAATGGCTTATTACAAGCATTCTAACACATTTCAAGAAGAGGACAGGTATTATTTTCGGAGATTTAAGCTGGCATTGTATCCCTGAGTCTCCTGGTTACTTCCTCTGCAGTCCATTGTTTCTTGTATTAAAACACATTGGGCATGTCCCTTTATTTCTCTCACTCTCCTGTTTCTTAAAGGTATTTTTAAAAAAGGTGATGTTAACATCCATATACTCTGGGAGGAGCAACACACCTAAAGAAATCATACTGGGATCTTGAAATGGTAGATAACGTTTCCTTTCAAAGATTTCTGAGGTCTAAAGTGACTTGGATGCTAAAGAATCTACCTGCAATGCAGGAGATCTGGGTACAATCCCTGGGTTGGGAAGAGCCCCTGAAGGAGGAAATGGCAACCCGCTTGAGTATTCTTACTTGGAGAAGTCTGTGGAAAGATGAGCCTGGCGGGCTATAGTCCATAGGGTCACAAAGAGTTGGACACAACTGAGTGACGGACACACTGAAGATTAGAAAAAATGATGTATAGATATTGTTTTATGATCATCCCATTTGTATTTGATTTCTTTTTCCTTCTCACCTTTCTTCCCAATCAGAGCCTTCAATTCCTTCTTTTCCTTCTGCCCATTCCTACCTTTTTTCCAGGCTCTCCACTGGCCTCGCTAAGAGCCTCTCTGTTGTAACAGTTCACCTTGCTCCCTCATGCCGCTTATGTCTGTCTCTGGTTTATATACTCCCCCACAGTAGACACCCTCATACCTCATCAGGCCCTCTCTTATCTTCAGGGGGGTTGGTCTCTCAGCAGGATTGGCAGGCCTTGCAAATCTTTTGGCTGCTGTAATAAAATCTCCAGTTCCTGAGATTTACGAGGTCAGATGCATGTAGAAGAGGAAGCACCTACAGTTCATGAAATTGTAAAGAACGCCAAGTGCAGAGTTAAGAAAAGATACCCAAATTCTTGACAGTTCATCTTTTTTTTTTTTTTTTTTGCCAACGTAGTTTGTGTTTTCTTTATCATCCAGGTATTGCAGGTATTCAAATGGCCAATTCAGATACTTTTTGGAGCTCTTGAGATATCAGTTTGCATAATTAATAGAAATATACCAGCAGGTGACTGTAATGTGATTATAAAGTACAGCCCTGACTGTTGGGTGTATTGAATACTTTTAAATGAAATATGTGGAGTGTGTGTATGCATGCAATGTGTTTAAATGAATGCAGCCTTTCCAATCAGCCAGAAAGGGAGAAAGGATGTAAATTGCTAGCATGTGTTGTTCAAAATGCAAAAGTAGGAAAGCAATATTGATCTGTGCTTTGGATGTTTATTTACATCAGTTGCACAGTGTTAAGATGTCTGGCCATAATTATCAAGACCTGCCCACCTGTCAAACCGCAATTGGGTTATTTCCCCATTGTCTTGCTGCAGTAAATTTTCAGGTCTGGATGGGCATTAGACAAATGGAAAAAGGCTACTTTCCCAGAACATGTAATTCATTATGGAAAACAGGTGCCTGCTGAAGATTTTTGCTTTCATGCAGACATATTTTATTATTCATAAAATATTAATGTGAGTAAGTCACTACCAGAGTTGTGTGGGTTGTTTTCGTGTAAAATTTTCAGTTTTAATAGGAGAAGAGAAATTGTAAGGATTCTCCAGACCTTGTTTTTTGAAAAGGTAAAACCTACTCCATAAATAGTTTCATTCCCTTTCTGTCCCAAAATAGGTTCTAACGACCCTGGCTCTCACTTACGTAATGTGCGAAAATAAGTCAGCTTTAATGTTGTATGCGGTGGATGTTCCGTCCAGGGACAACCTTGCAGGAGGGACAGAGTGACCTTTCCAGAAAAAAAAAAAAGAAAGAAATGAAATATCCTTTCATTTTCCAGAAATATGCATGCGAGTAAAAATTTGACAGCCTGGAAGAACATAAGCAAATATATCTTTTTATTTGAAGATAAAAAGAAGCAGGGCTGGATAGGAAAGGGAGAAAACCTGTGAAAAAAACGGATGATGCAGTTTTTACGAATAAGCAGCTTAATGTATCTTGGCACCCACAGTAAGCCTTGTAGGAGCTCAAAGTGCCTCAGGCAATCTGTGAGCAGAATAGCAATTTTATTACTTTGTCATTAAACCAATTTCACAGCAGTATTGTTTGTTAATGAGCAGCGGCAAACGAGCGAAGATGTCACACACTGGAATAGCAGAGAGATTTGTGACCCAAGCTCACAGCACTAAGATGGAAAGACCACGGCTATAAAAAAGGAAATACTTTGGGATGAAATGCAAAGTCTATACAGCCGAGCTTGTGTTTATGAGCTACCATTTTGCTAAGAGCTGTGAGAGAAATAAAGGTCTGGAAATATGCAGTTAAAACAGGGCCTATAAAATTAAAACCAAATTAAAGTATAGCAGAGGATTACTGCACAGACTGTACTCGACAAAATATATTTTAAGTGATGAGGTGAAACCTAAATCAGTTTTGTTTGAATTTGGTTGATATTTATGAAATTCAATAAAAAATGAAAAAATATCCAAACAAAGCAGCTGCCTCACCCTTCTGTGGTCTCTGAGCCATAAACATGCATCACTTTGAGGAAATTCAACTTGCCAATTCTTAAATAATTAGCAACTTCTTCATTCATACGGTGCACCCCTCTGTCTCCGTGAAAGCCTCCTCTGTTACTTTATCTATTCGTAAGGATATTGCACATGTATAATAAACACTCAGGCAGAGCCGGGTTTGCCTGAAGCCCATGAATCAAGTGCACCCAGCAGAGGCTGGCATTGAGCTCATCATTTGATGAGATTTTCTCTTTTTTGCTTCTCCTTTTTTCCCTTTTCCCTTCTCTCTTTACTTTTTAAAATGATTTTTCTTTCTTTTCTTTTTCTTTCTTTATTTTTGAGCCGGCTGGCCTTACAAAGAACTTGGGAGACAGCCTTGAGGGAAACAAGAAACTGTGCCAGACAGGCACCTTTCTGCATCCCTGCAAGGCGTCCCGAGGGGGAAGTTGTTCCCGCTGCCAGTACTGCCATCAGACTCACTCTCCTTGGAAGAAGGTGGGGTGAAGGCAGTAGCCAGGTAGGAAATTGAGGGACACAGTCAACCCATAATTGTATTTCTACTTTCAAAGGAGATTTTAAAAATGCTCTGGCTGTCAGAGACAACCCACTTCTGTGTCAGGAATGTGCACCCATCTGGGGGTGGTCCAATCTGATCCGACGGCCTTGTTGCAGAAATATCCAGAATCCTGCATGTGTGTCTTAGGTCCCCATGGGTCTGCAGCCCCGTGCCCACTGCCAGTCACAGGCACTTTGGATACACCGGATGGATTCAGGTTTGTGGTGAGTCTGTGTAGTTTAGCTGTGACGACCTCTGGGACCATACCCAGGTTCTCACAGACCCCTTTACGATTTGCATTGGGTGGAGATGTATTTTCATGTTTTTCCCTCATGATCCCCCCTGTTTGGATGATTAAGGTGTGCATTTTTTTTTTTCAATGTGATTTGGTTCGATTGTTTGATTTCCTTTCCACCAATTTTTTAAAGTGATTTTTGGACCGATTCGGTGACAGAGACACCAGGGGACTCTGCAGGGAGTGCTCACGGCCGCCATCTAGGCAGGGCGCATGGTGGTGGGAGTTCAGCTTTAAGACTGTTTTCTGCCTGACAGGGCAGGACCCCCAGACAAATCACTGGCTGGCTCCGTGGTCGTTGGCAGCCATTCAAGACTGGTCTTGTGCCAGGAGTATTACTAGATAGCCAGACAGATCAATTCACTTTTACATTCCCCCCATTATTTATAGCCCCACTGTATATCTACTCTTGCTTATGAAGTAATGATTAGCGAATACAGTACACATAAAACATGGGCATTTGTTCTGGAAAGGGCTTTCTCCTGCTGATATTGCAGATAGTTTCACAGGTCACAGAACCTTAAAAAGGATTTAAAGGGCATGTCTTGTGTAGCATTTGTTCTTTTGAAAATGATGCTTCTTTCCCATTTCTGAGTAATTGAAGAGGATAGAAAGGTTTTCTCATTGCTTATGTTTCACTGAATTCTCGGCAGCCCCGTTTCCCACAGATGTTTCAGCCAAACCTGTACAGAGGGAAGTTACATGGTGATGGCGTGCTGGTTTGCTATTTAAAAAACGACTACTTCGTGCTACCCTTTCGAGTGTGTCAAGGTGAACAAACACCAGAGCTGCCAGCATTTGTGGCAGGGAATTTGGGATTGGATGTTTCATGCCGAAGGCAACTGGTAGGGCTCAGTGAAGAAAAACTTTGACTCTCAATTTTGTTTACGGTTTCTTCTCTTTGCTTCTCAGATTCTCATTCCCATTCTCTCTTTCTCCCCAAATCACATGATTTATGTCAAGGTGCTTCTTGATTACTGAAGAATCTCTGCGAGGGTTAGTACTATTCAGGTAGTTAAGAGATGTTAGTTCAGTTGATGCTTTGGGGGGACCTTGCAAAGCTTGGATCCTGGGGAGTGGGAAGAGCTTGACATTTCCTGAAGGATGGATGGTCGCCATAAACTCGCTAGTCTGAAGCCTACATTCTGTAAGCCTGGTGTGAGATCCAAATACTGATTGAGTCCTATTTTCCTAGTGGAATGATTGTGGATGGCAAAAGAACATTGACACTGGATGATCCCATCAGAAAGAATAAGGAAATGTGGGCTTGAATCTGAAAACTTCAAGTTTGTTAGCAAACTGCTAACCTTTCATCGCTTCATACTTGGTTTATTGTATAATAGCCTAAATTCAGGTGACATTACAAGTTCCTTTTCATGCCCTCCAGCAACTGAACACATTTTGTACTGTATGTGCAGCTTGTTTTCCATCTATTGCTGCAGACACAATTGTGACATATTATTGGTAATGAGACCTACTGCTCATAAGAATAAATATTGTTTGGGGGTATGATTTTTTTGTTCATTTCTAGAGGACTTTCATAGTTTCAGATTTTATTATGGGATTATATTTCAGGAGACTTTCTTGTAAATAATTTAAGACACTACATAGAAAGTTCCACTATGTCCATTACAAAGATGAGAACACTGAGATTTCCAAAGGGACTTACACAATCTCATACAGCCATATTAATGAGAGGAAGCAAGATTAGACTCTACTCCCCTAGGATTTGTTTGTTTCTGCCCTTTTAAATGATGAACTCCCATACAGTTTGACATGCAGAACAATGAGAAGGGATCTCAGGAGTAATTATGTAGAATGAGGTAGGAAAAAAAAAAAAGGTTTTGACTTCTTAATGAAATACAACTTTACCACACTGCCTTACGGTTTATGGCCCGTTACTGTTTGGGGGGCACTTTTATATATGTTGTCTCATTTGATTCTCACATCAGCCCCTATGAAGTAAACAAGGTTTAGATTACTGTGTGCCTTTTACAAATGAGGAAATGCAGTTCTTTAAAGTTTGGCAGCTTGTTCACTCTTGCGAAGCTCGTATGTGTCAGACCAGGGCCAGACCTTCAGTGTTTCAGGACCCAGTAGCATCCCTTCTCGTTTCTATGAGCTCTGTTATCCTGTGGAAGGAGCTCGGTTCAATTCTTTAAGATACTAGAGGCAACTTTGCCCATAGAAAATATTTCTTAGCCAAAATGATATTTAAGCATATTCACTTCTGTATCATGGGACTCTGGATATTTAAAGAATCTCTCTTTAATGATGAGATTTCTCAAAACTCAACCCTCATTCTTAAGGACAAACTAAGTCCGTTTTTAATCTTCATTTGCTCCTGTTGGTTTATTTATTTAGCTGCTTTTCCCTCTGTTCTCTAATCAGCACCTGAGTCTGTTTCTTATGGTTTTTAGTGCTGACTATCTAGATGTACTCTGCTTGGCAGAACTACTCAAATTTCTTTTTTTTTTCAATGATACTGGAAGGTCATTAGTATACCAGTCTCCATACTGTTTTAGGTATGGAGTTATTGCTAAGTGGTGCTGCAACATGAGCTTTGAGAACTGCCCAGAAAGGTGGGGGGGAGGGCATACTTTGGGTGAACTACATTCTTTCCCACTGTGAGTCAAGACTAGAAAGATGAAGACAATAAGGCAAAAGCAACCTTGAACTCCGTAAGTTAGAGACAGATGCCATGTTTGTGTTTTTCTTTGAAAATGCCATGAAGATCAATTCCTTGAAATGATTCCAAACCACATAAAATAGCATATGGTATCAGAAAAACTGAGTCTGGGGTGTAGTTAATAACTTATAAAACAAGCTGAGTGACTGTCTCTTGAAGAGAATGCATGTTTATACTTCATGTTCCATTGGAATCGATCGTTTCTCCTTTTATTTTCCATGCTTCTCCTTTTGGCCCTGTGATTGATGGGGCGACACAGAGTTCTTCGAGTCAATCCCGCATATTTCACAGGCATTCCAGGACATCTTTTCTTACCTCTCACCAGGGCAAACACCTCATTAAAATTTTATCGAAGGTGATTTGGCAGCTTTACTCTACAGGGGCTTCATCCTAGAGAACTTTATACACCATTTTTGATTAACGAACTGAAAATGTACTAGGCTTTACTTGATTCTTCAGGATTGAAACTGAACAATATGGTTCTTTTTTTCTGATTCTTCTGAACCCTTTGAGACATGCTTTTTCTAGTCATGTACACTCCAGTCCTGAGTTGGTTCAATTTGAGCATCCACCTATGTATGTCCAACTAGTCATTTTAATTCTAGAGAAAGGATGTGAAACAACAGGACTTCAGCAAATGTTTCCCTTTTTCCAACTTAAGGACATAATTAACATCTTTTTTCTTAATTATTTGATGTTCAAAGCACAGGTGTTTCTGAGAATATACCTCTTATAAACTAGGTCAAGTTCAGTTCAGTCAGTCGCTCAGTCATGTCCGACTCTTTGCAACCCCATGAACCGCAGCACGCTAGGCCTCCCTGTCCGTCACCAACTGCCGTAGTCTACCCATTCCCATGGCCATTGAGTCAGGGATGCCATCCAACCATCTCATCCTCTGTTGTCCCCTTCTCCTCCTGCCTTCCATCTTTCCCAGCATCAGGGTCTTTTCCAATGAGTCAGCTCTTTGCATCAGGTGGCCAAAGTATTGGAGTTTCAGCTTCAACATCGGTCCTTCCAATGAACACGCAGGAGTGATCTCCTTTAGGATGGACTGATTGGATCTCCTTGCAGTCCAAGGGACTCTCAAGAGTCTTCTCCAACACCACAGTTTAAAAGCATCAATTCTTCAGCACTCAGCTTTCTTTAGAGTCCAACTCTCACATCCATACATGACCACTGGAAAAACCATAGCCTTGACTAGATGGACCTTTCTTGGCAAAGTAATGTCTCTGCTTTTTGATATACTATCTAAGTTGGTCATAACTTTCCTTCCAAGGAGTAAGTGTCTTTTAATTTCATGGCAGCAATCACCATCTGCAGTGATTTTGGAGCCCAGAAAAATAAAGTCAGCCACTGTTTCCACTGTTTCCCCATCTATTTGCCATGAAGTGATGGGACCGGATGCCATGATATTCGTTTTCTGAATGTTGAGCTTTAAGCCAACTTTTTCACTCTCTTTCACTTTCATCAAGAGTCTCTTTAGTTCTTCACTTTCTGCCCTAAGGGTGGTGTCATCTGCATATCTGAGGTCATTGATATTTCTCCTAGCAATCTTGATTCCAGCTTGTGCTTCTTCCAGCCCAGTGTTTCTCATGATGTACTCTGCATAGAAGTTAAATAAGCAGGGTGGCAATATACAGCCTTGATGTACTCCTTTTCCTATTTGGAACCAGTCTATTGTTCCATGTCCAGTTCTAACTGTTGCTTCCTGACCTGCATACATGTTTCTCAAGAGGCAGGTCAGGTGATCTGGTATTCTCATCTCTTTAAGAATTTTCCACAATTTTTTGTGATCCACACAGTCAAAGGCTTTGGCATAGTCAATAAAGCAGAAATAGATGTTTTTCTGAAACTCTCTAGCTTTTTTGATGATCCAGCGGATGTTGGCAATTTGATCTCTGGTTCCTCTGCCTTTTCTAAATCCAGTTTGAACATCTGGAAGCTCACTGTTCACATACTGTTGAAGCCTGGCTTGAAGAATTTTGAGCATTACTTTGGTAACGTGTGAGATGAGTGCAATTGTGTGGTAGTTTGAGCATTCTTTGGCATTGCCTTTCTTTCGGATTGGAATGAAAACTGCCTTTTCCAGTCCTGTGGCCACTGCTGAGTTTTCCAAATTTGCTGGCATACTGAGTGCAGCACTTTCACAACATCATCTTTTAGGAATTGAAATAGCTCAACTGAAATTTTATTACCTCCACCAGCTTTGTTCATAGTGATGTGTCCTAAGGCCCACTTGACTTCACATTCCAGGATGTCTGGCTCTAGGTGAGTGTGAGTGATCACACCATTGTAATTATCTGGGTTGTGAAGATCTTTTCTGTATAGTTCTTCTGTGTATTCTTGGCACCTTTTCTTAATATCTTCTGCTTCTGTTAGGTCCATACCATTTCAGTCCTTTATTGAGCCTATTGTTGCATGAAATGTTCCCTTGGTATCTCTAATTTTCTTGAAGAGATCTCTAGTCTTTCCCATTCTATTGTTTTCCTCTATTTCTTTGCACTGATCACTGAGGAAGGCTTTCTTATCTCTCCTTGCTATTCTTAACTAGGTCAAGATTACATTTTATCTTTCTTTACTTAGTAAAAATGAGGAATAAGTGACTATCTTGTGCCAAAAGTTGACAAGGAGTTTTTCTGGCACTTGTAATCCGTATTTAGAACCACCATCCCACATGTGCTCACAGTAAAGAATTTTAAGCAGACTTATTTTTATTAGTCAGCAAAATAAGTCCTGCGTCATCCTCACCCTCACCCTTACAAGGTTTCTAAGAATTTTTAAAAAGGTGGTTACTGAAGAGAAGTTTAGGTTGCTAAGTGTTTCTGAGACTTTCGTCTCCAGCCCTCCATTCCCTTCTTCTTCTCACTCCTACATTAATTCCCCTCCTCCAACACAAGAATTTTAACTTCTACAGTCTTTGACCTCAAGGGACAATAAATAGGGTAAGTATGTTATTGTTTTATGCTTAAATACCTAGATGAATAATTTGTGAGTGTTGAACAAAGGTCCATCTATGTGTTTATGCTTTTCTATACTGTTGTAGGGAGACAAAACACTCAGAAGGCAAAACCTAATGAAATCATTGAAAATTCAAATTGTCTCTTCATTATTTACTTTTTTCCATTGACAGTCCAATGATGTTTCACTGTAGATAAAATAATTAAGTGCAAGTTAAATGACAAATAAATTTGAGGCTCTTCCTCCAGTGTTTAATTGATAGTAAAATGAATGCTCTTATTAGGCTTCTGAGCACATGACGTAGACACACATTAGGATTCTTTTGTGACATTGGGTTCAGTCATGCTCAGTCGATTCAGTCATGTCTGATTCTTTGCAACCCTATGGACTGTAGCCCACCAGGCTCCTCTGTCCATGGGATTTTCCAGGCAAGAATGCTGGAGTGGGTTGCCATTTCCTTCTCCAGGGGATCTCCCCAACCCAGGGATAGAACCTGTATCTCTTACGTCTCCTGCATTGGCAGGCAGGTTCTTTACCAGTAGCGCCACCTGGTAATATTGGGAGTTTTTCTAATTACCCTTTCCAAGACTTAAAAAAATACATTAATAATTTATAGTATTCCAAATGTACCAACGTTTAGCTAGATATTTAATCTTTACAATAAACTTATGGGTTATCTATCATCTTTAGTCTACAGATGAGAAATTGTGAATCAGAGAGGTCAAATAGCTAGGAAATTGCAAGCCAGGATTCAAATTTCTCTCCTTACTTCAATCTAGCACCTCTTACACAAAGCATCTTAACTCTAAACTCTTGCTCTCTCTGTGTATTTGCTTAAGCAATTTCCTCTACCCAGTATATTCTCCCTCCTTTTATTCTTCCCATTTCTACCTATTGGAATCCTTCCAAGAGAAGCCGAGGGTCTCCTGTCCCCTCTCACACATGTTGTGTCCATCCTGTCTGCATATCAGGACCACTTTGCTGCCACAGAGAGTCATTCATCTGAAAGCCTGGTCATCTTTTTACTACTAAACTCCCAGCTTTCTGAGAGTAACGCTGAATCTTTTCATCTATGTATGCCTGGCAATACTTGGAGGGTTGTAAATGTTGGAAATTTATTTTAGAATGACTTACCTTTTTTTTTTGTAGTTCTCAGATGATGTTCTGATACCTTTCCAGTACAGTTCATCTTCAGGGTAACTCTTTCAAGAAGGTTATATAGTTTGTTTATCCTTATCTTACAGTTGAGGATATTGAAACACAGAAAACTTAAAGAATTTGCCCCAAACCACATAATAAGTGATATAGTCAGGATTCAAACCCAGGTCTCTAAAACCCATGCTCTTTCCATTCAGTTGTGCTGTTTCTCCCATCACATCAAACTTAATGGGTTGATGGATAAGTGTGATGTCTTCTTTCTTTAGTTAAATTAAAGGATCCTTAGGACATGAAATTAATCCCAAATCTAGTGTTTTTTTCACTTGGCAAATGTGGCCTCTCATGCAAGTTCCCCATAAAACTCTCAGTGCAATGCCAAATAGACAGTAGCAGCTGCATAAAACTTTATTCATGGGATCAAGAATTGTTTCTTCAAGATTTGTACAAGCAATCAAAGACTATTCATAAGAGGAGGAGGATGAAACAAGAGACTCAGGAGACTGTTTGGAGGGAGAATTCACCATGTGGATAGTGGAAATGGGTTTCACTGTAGGTGATGTAGAGATGGAAAAGGCAAGGAGAGGCCTCCGTTGTCGAACTCTCATCTGAGAAGTGAAAGTGAAAGTGTTAGTCGCTCAGTCATGTCCAACTCTTTGGGACCCCATGGACTGTAGCCCACGAGGCTCCTCTGTTCATGGGATTCTCCAGGCAAGAATACTGGAGTGGGTAGCCATTCCCTTCTCCAGGAGATCTTCCCTGACCCCAAAATCGAACCCCGGTCTCCTGCATTACAAGCACCCGAGCCACCAGGAAACTCTCATCCGTGTGTAAAGAAATGCTATGCGTGTCTATGGCATGGACGTCTTGCCATTGTGTTTATTTCTTCGAATGTTCTGTGGCTTCCTCCTTTCATTGGCCTAAAACTCCTGTAGGTTATGTTCAGTGTAGTGATGATTTGGGGGCCCCAGGGGACATTTTACCCAGGTGCTTCACCAGAGTGTGACTGAAGATAAAAATCTGTTGAGGATTTCCTCTGTGAGAAAACTCAAGAAGCCTAAATTGTGAAGAAGAGCTATGCTCCGAATTTTCAGGCTTTTGATAAACACTGAATAAACAAAGGTAATTCAAATTTCTAAAGAACAACTCTAATGTAACCCTGCAGGGCTGATGAATGAGAAAATTAGTTTGGACCTGTTGAATCAGATTTAGAGTAAAAACTTATTTTACTCTATTTTTTTCCTCCACCAGTTGAACTACATCCCCATACCCATTTTCTTGATTAAAGAAAAATACTAGATGCTAACCACTGTGTAATTAGATGCACTTTCTGTATTTTTCCTTTATTCTCCCATAGAACCCACTAACCCACTGACTTATAAATCTGCATGTGCTAAGTCGCATCAGTCATGTCCGACTCTTTTCAACCTTATGGACTGTAGCCTGCCATGTTCCTCTGTCCGTAGGTCTCTCCAGGCAAGAATACTGAAGTGAGTTGCCATGCCCTCCTCCAGAAGATTTTCCTGACCCAGGGATGGAACCCGCATCTCTTTCGTCTAACCTGCATTGGCAGGCAGGTTCTTTACCACTAGCACCATCTGGGAAGTCCAGATTAAGTCCAAAGTTCTGGTCCAGAACTCAGATGGTGTTTAAGACTCCATTTTATGTGTTTGGTTGAAAAACTGGCTCTGTTTTCCTGCCTAGATGGGAAGATATCAAAGAAAGGGTCTGTTGGAAATAAACAAGCTTGTGATCAGGCTGTTATCAAGATTCTACCTGATTTCCAGGAGATATTTCAGCTGCTGACCTCTCCTGAGACAACAAGAAGAGTAACTCTTTGTTCAGTCATGTCCAGTTCTTTGTGACCCCATGGACTGCAGCACACCAGGCTTCCCTGTCCTTCACCATCTCCCAGAGTTTGCTCAAACTCATGTCCATTGAGTTGGTGTTGCCATCCAACCATCTCACCCTTTATCATCCCCTTCTCTTCTTGCCCTCAGTCTTTCCCAGCATCAGGGTCTTTCTGAATGAATTGGCTTTTCATATCAGGTGGCCAATGCCTTGGAGCTTCAGCTTCAGCATCAGTCCTTCCAATGAATAGTCAGGGTTGATTTCCTTTAGGATTGACTGGTTTCATCTCCTTGCTATCCAAGGGACTCTCAAGTCTTCTCCAGCACTGCAATTTGAAAGCATCAATTTTTTGGTGCTCAGCACCACAGTTCAAAAGCATCATTTCTTTGAGTAACTCTAAGTATTCCTAATTCACTAGCCCCCAGTTGTGTTGGGGGTAGGAAACTATCTTCAGGCAGATCCCTTTAGGTAATTCCAGAGCTGTCTCTACCTGCTTCACCAGCCTGCTTCCTTTTCTCTTCTCTGCTAGAACAGCCCTGCCTTTCTTACCCATAAAGTAGTTTTCTTCTCCTAACTGCCCCAGGGCCTTTAGCTATTCCGTGTACATTCTGCAGCATTCACTCACTTAGTAAATGGAAGCAAGAGCTCATCACAGGGACTTCCTGGTGGTCCAGTGGTTAAGAATCCACCTGCCAATGCAGGGGACATGGGTTCAATCCCTGGTCTGGGAGGATCCCACATGCCTTAGAGCAACTAAGCCCCTGTACCACAACTACTGAAGCCCACACTCTAGAGCCTGTGAGCCACAACTGCTGAAGTCTGAGTGCCCAGAACCTGTGGTCTGTACTGCAGTGAGAAGCCCATGCACCGCAATGAAGAGTAGCCCCATCTCTCTGCAACAAGAGAAAGCCCGTGCCTGCGTTCAGCAACAAAGACCCAGCACAGCCAATAAATTTAGGAAAAAAGCTCATCATAGTGTGTATGGAAGATTGACAGGAGCTAATGCCTGCAAGGGTATGGTCTCCAGTGGTTATAGAGAAGTGACCATCTTTTCAAATAAAAATTTGGTTTCTGCTTTTCTTCCTGCTCTTATTTCCTTGTTACCTTCTGCATTAGTTTCCCAGGTCCGCCCTAACAAAGTTCCGCAGACTAGGTGGCTCAAACTATAGAAATATATTTTCTAACAGTTCTGGAGCCTGGAAGTCCAAGACCAAGGTGTTGTCAGGTTTGATGTCTTCAGGGGCCTCTCTCCTTGGCTGCCTGAGGCCTCCTTCTCATTGTGTCTTCACGTGGTTTTTCCTTGGAACACCTACATTCCTGGTGTCTCTTCTTGTTCTTTATAAGGACATACATCATATTGGTTTTGAGTCCCACCCTAATGGCTTCATTTTAGCTCACCTCTTTAAACACCTTATCTCAAATGCAGTTTCATTCTGAGGTACTGGGGATTGGGAGTTTAACATAAAAATTTGGGGAGGGAGAACACAGTGCAGCCCCTAATACCTTCTTATAACTATCAGGATATACACCCTGGAGGTAGCTACATGTCCATGTAGAACATATTAAGTCAGAAAGGACTGGATATGAGCCCCACCTATGCCACTTACTAATAGTGTGACCTTATGCATATTATTGTGAGTGCATGCTCAGTCACTTAGTCATGACCAACTCTTTTGAGACCCTGTGGACTGTAGCCCACCAGGCTCCTCTGTCCACGGGATTTCCCAGGCAAGAATACCACAGTGGATTGCCATTTCCTTCTCCAGAGGATCTTCCCAACCCACGGATCGAACACACATCTCCCATGTCTCCTGCTTGGTAGGCAGATTCTTTATCATCAAGCCATCTGGAGGACATTTAGGCATATCATTAGATTTTGCCAAATCTCAATTTCCTGACCATAAAATGGGAATGCTGATAAGGGTACCTGCTTCAATAGGTTTTTGTGAGAATTAAATAAGAGGATACCTGTATGCGCTCAGTATAGTGCCTAGCTTAATAAATATTAATTATAATCATAGGAGTGAAGGTGAATTATGAAGCCCTCTTAGGAAAGGAGACTTTGATTATGCTCAAATTATGGGCATTAACTGATACTTGACATTTTTCGCCCAAAATACAAATTTGCTATGAGTTTTCCAGAGTTTTCACTAAATGTTTGACTTTTTCTCTTAAGTCAAAATTCAGTGAACTGTGTAGTTTAGGAGAGCAACAACCCAGTAGGATCATGATGACTCTCCCTGCCAGATTTTCTATAGCACTAACTTCAAATATGCTTTCATAGTTAATAAATATATAATCTCATATTTAAAATTTATCCTGACTTTGGCTTCAGTCATGGTCTTCATAAGAAGTACAGCACAGTCTACCACTTAATTCAGTGAGCTCCATTTAATCAAGAGATTAGATCCAGTCCAGAGATTCATGGACTGTTTGCTTCACATAAACGAATCGGTGATTCACACTTACTGATCAACCTACAAATACCACCGTTCATAAATGGGAACAGGCCAACCCCTGCTGGTGTAATTATCCGAGGGAGGAGGAGTGGGATGGGCAGGGAACAGCTGATGGTTCTTCTCACTTCTGGAGGGTTGCCCTTGAGATGACAGTGTGGAGGTGGGCAGGGCAGGGCAACTGTGACACCTCCCTGGGGTCCTTTCCATGCCAGGAATTTACCAGGCTTCAGCTGTCAAAGAACAATAAATTTTCCTTCAAAATATAAAACATAAATCAGTGTTAACCAAACACTGAAGGCAAGAAGAAGCTAAATCCCCATAATAATGAAAAGAATCCCGTTAATTAAATCAGCAAGGTAGAGAGCTTCCCTTTTAGCTCACAGCCTAGCTGAACAGTAGAATACATTGGAGACTGAAACTGAAATCCAAGCTTTTTCTAGGTTGCAAGCCAGCATCCTGAGGGAACATGTAGAAGAAAAAAATCCTTAAGTACAGGACAAGTAAACACAACTTTTTTTTTCCTCTCTCAGAAGTTGTACTCGGGTTATGTTTATCTGGGAAGAGAAGCTGCAAAACAATTTGTAAAACCAGGTTTAGCATATTTGTGCCAATCCCTTATCAGATCAGGGCTTCCCAAGTGGCTCAGTGGTAAAGAATATGCCTGCCAGTGCAGGAGATGCAGGAGATGGGTTCCGTCCCTAGGTAGGGAAGATCCCCTGGAAGAAGAGAATGGCAACCCACTCCAGAATTCTTGCCTGGAAAATCCCATGGACAGAGAAGCCTAGTGGGCTACAGTCTATAGGGTTACAAAGGGTCAGACACGACTGAGCACAAACGCTCTTATCAGATCATCTTCCACTAGTCAAAGGTAAGTTCAAGGCCTGTTACTAAAAACTACAGTGTAAAAGCAAATGTATCAGATGCTTACAGGAAAAGAGAGAAATATGTTATTTCTTCTGATTTTTTTTTTTTTTAATTAGTCTTTTCAACCGTAGTCTGTTTCAACTTCCTTGGCTCTTAGACATCCTGGATCAGATCATTTACAACAATGATTAAGTGTTTACTTCACACATCTTTCTTTTTGTGTGCAAAGCTATTGATATAGATTTGTGGGTTTTTTTTTTAATTCTTGGTTAATTGGCTGCTGTACTGAGAGTCTGTTACTGTGGTTGAGGAAAGCTGGAAAAAATCGAGGTTAAGATTTCTTATGAATCTATCACGTTTGGGAATTGAGGGCCTTATAATATTACTGCCCTCAAGCCACTGATAGCAGCTTCTGTTCCCATCAGTGGGAGCTTTTACAGGGATGAAAGTCACACCCTCTCACCCCAGTCAGCTGTTGGTTTTACCCTCCAAGCCAATTCACTTCTGCCCACAATCTACTGACCTTTAAATTGCTTTTAACTGCCAGAAGTTCATCTGTGCTTTTCAGATGAACTAGAGTCCATTCATAGAATCTGAGACTTCAGAACTTACGCATATTTGAAAACCCCAAAACTAAGCTGCAACATTTAACTAATCTTTCATGTAATGATTACTCAAATATTAGTTATTGCATCAGTGTCTTTGACAAATATGTTCTGCATCAGTCAGTTCAGTCATTCAGTCATGTCCAACTCTTTGCGACCCCATGGACTTTAGCACGCCAGGCTTCCCTGTCCATCACCAACTCCCTGAGCTTGCTCAAACTCATGTCCATTGAGTCAGTGATGCCATCCAACCATCTCATTCTCTGTCGTCCCCTTTTCCTCCTGCCTTCAATCTTTCCCAACATCAGGGTCTTTTCCAGCGAGTCAGTTCTTTGCATCAGGTGGCCAAAGTATTGGGGCTTCAGTTCAGCATCAGTGCTTCCAATGAACACCCAGGACTGATCTCCTTTAGGATGGACTGGTTGGATCTCCTTGCAGTCCAAGGGGCTCTCAAGAGTCTTCTCCAACACCACAGTTCAAAAGCATCAATTCTTTGGGGCTCAGCTTTCTTTATAACTCTCACATCCATACATGACTGCTGGAAAAACCATAGATTTGACTGGACAGAATTTTGTTGGCAAAGTAATATTTCTGCTTTTTAATACGCTGTCTAGGTTAGTCATAGCTTTTCTTCCAAGGAGCAAGCGTCTTAATTTTATGACTGCAGTCACCATCTGCAGTGATTTTGGAGCCCAAGAAAATGAAGCCTCTCACTGTTTCCATTTTTTCCCCATCTATTTGCCATGAAGTGGTGGGACCGGATGCCATGATCTTCGTTTTTTGAATGTTGAGTTTTAAGCCAGCATTTTCACTCTCCTCTTTCACTTTCATCTAGAGTCTCTTTAGTTCCTCTTCACTTTCTGCCATAAGGGTGGTGTCATCTGCATATCTAAGGTTGATATTTTCCCTGCAAACTTGATTCCAGCTTGTGCTTCATCCAGCCCAGCATTTCACATGATGTACTCTACATATAAGTTAAATAAGTAGGGTGGCAATATACAGCCTTGATGTATACCTTTCCCAGTTTATGTTATGCATAACATCGGACATACTTGCAGTACACCAAAGTTTGAAAATGTTAGTCGCTCAATCATGTTTGACATTTTGTGACCCCGTGGACTGTGGCCCACCAGGCTTCTCTGTCCATGGCATTCTCCAGGCAAGAATACTGAAGTGGGTAGCCATTCCCTTCTCCAGGGGATCTTCCTGACCCAGGGACTGAACCCAGGTCTCCTGCATTGCAGGCAGATTCTTTACTGTCTGAGCTACCAGGGAAGGCTTACATCAAAGTTTACTCAGATTTATATTTGTCTATACCAGGATTCTGTTTTTAATCTTCTGGCTCAAGAGTTTTCTCACCATTGTCTGCATTCTCCATATATTACCCTTTGTCTTTTGTCCAGTCCATAAGCACACATGCACTCACCTAGAAAGATAATTTTTCAGTGTTTAAGGTGTCTAGTGCTGCTAGACGGAGAAGGCAATGGCACCCCACTCCAGTACTCTTGCCTGGAAAATTCCGTGGACGGAGGAGCCTGGTGGGCTGCAGTCCATGGGGTCGCTAAGAGTCGGACACGACTGAGCGACTTCCCTTTGACTTTTCACTTTTATGCATTGGAGAAGGAAATGGCAACCCACTCCAGTATCCTTGCCTGGAGCATCCCAGGGACGGGGAGCCTGGTGGGCTGCCGTCTCTGGGGTCGCACAGAGTCAGACACGACTGAAGCGACTTAGCAGTAACAATAGCAGCAGTGCTGCTAGAAGCCCAAATAATAGACTGTTGTTTTATATTGAGAAGTAGAATTGGGCCTACAATCTTTCAGCTTCCACCACACCACTAAACAATTTGACACTGAAGGTAAGAGTGGCAGAACTAGAGGAAGTAGCCAAAAAATATGGTTCTTTCTTAGCTTTCCCTGGCTAAGAGGAGTTGTAAGAAGCAGCAAGTGGCTACAATATGATATTTGGTTCATTAGATTCCTGGGGGTGGAGCAATACAAGATGGTGGATCCCCACTTATCCCCAACTGCTTCCCTCTGACAACCTCACCCACAGCCTGTCCTCGGGTGGGTTATGAATAATGGTCTAATTTCCTTTCAGCAGGGTGTATTATTTTTCTTTCTGACCTTTCAGAGTAGTACCTGTGTGTTTGGGGGGGGGGGGAAATCTTAATTTTTTAAAAACTGTGTAAAAAGAAGAGATTTAAAGTCATAAGGTATGTAAGGTACATTAATGAAAAGCAAATATATGTGTGTGTGTGTATGTTTGTGTGTGTGTGTGTTTGTAAATTCAGTGTGTGTATATAAGCAAATTGCAAGAAACAAATTTTGAGGTTTTTAAAATTGTTATTTTTATGGTGTCTTTATAATCTTTCTCTGTGGGAATTTAAGGAAATAGTTGCTTTAAGAGTTTGTTCTTTGGATCTGGCTGATAGCTGATATAAAAGTTGTATCTCACTGGTGTTGATGGTAAATATCTTCAATCACAGATGTATGACTGGCCATTATATGATGAAGAATATCTCTTCAAATGAAGGTAGTAACTACTTCCTAAAGGCTGGAATCTTTGCCTGTTTAATGGAGAATCTTAAAATGTAAATTTTTGTGCAAATCCAAAATGTATGTCTGGTCAAAAGTTGACTTTTAATTTCTTAAAATACAAGCTCTTCAAGCACGTCTATAGATTAACTTGGAAATACAACCGGGCTAATGCCTACTGAGTACCTACTCCGAATGGTCGACTAAGCTAAGTGCTAAGAACAACGTAAGTTGAAACTTCATAGCAGTGATAACACTTCATATCAAAGATTTTCCAAAATTAAATATTATAATAGTTTTTCCATAATGCTTAAATACACCCTTTATCTTATTTTGTATATCTGTATATAGTAGAACTGTAAAGTAGCTTTTTTGTGTGTAAGTTTTTGACTGATGAACCAAAGGCAGGTATGGACAGTGGAAATAAGCACCATAAAAACTGGCCAGCCCCTCTGCTGCCTGGGGGACCACGACACACACAGCCATTTTCTGCTTACATTGACGTCATTTTGACAGTTGAGCACCTTTTTTTTTTTTTTCCAGGAACGGAGAGTAGGGGGTCAAGTTTTCTGATTAGGAATTTTCAAGGCCAACTTGTAAAAGGCAAAAATTAAGTTTGCATTCCTTTATATATTTGGATATGACAGATTAAAAGCAAGGCAGGTATGCAGAGTGTTTCTAATCCCTCACCTAGGTGGCAATCTCAAATGCTTTGATGTCATCTGGTTGCAGGGCCCCCGAGACTTTTCAAGAAACCAAATTCAGCTGAGTCGCTGTGGCCTGTCTCTCCTTTCTGGTGTTCAAAAAGGAAAGAAAAGGTCCCTGCACCTTCTAGTCTCCTTCCTTTATTGTACGGTTTGCTTTGTTTGTTTGATTTTAAAACTGCCATTATGTGAAAGTGTTGCAAGTATAAATAATTGAGAAGATAACTCTGTAGGGAAACCACTTTTGCTGCCTTTGTGCAAAGGCAGCTCATTATGGCTCAGAGCTGCAGCATTCCATAAGAGCAATTATGCAACATCAGTATGTCATGGATATTAACCAAGGGGAGTAGATAAGAGACGGGAAAATAATTTTGTAACTTATTTAATTAAATTTATTTGGTTTTTCAAATAGTTCCTCTAGTGTCTAATTTACCAAACCTCTCCATGGTTGCCGTGGTCTTTGCAGGATGGGCGTTCGGCATTTGTTTGCGGGCATCTCTCCTCAGTTCTGTATGGACTGACAACGTATTTATGTTGGGGTTTAATTTCCACCCAAGGAGAGGTTACCCATGAAAATGGAACCGTAATTTGGTCATGAGGTAATCCCCCCCAGGGCTTATATAGTCAGTTAATATATGTTAATACAGCAAAGTGAACAAAAGGTTAAATAAGTGGGTCAGTCTCAGAACGAGTCCTGTACTGCTTACTTCTGCTTAAACGGAAGGAAAAGCCCATAATGGCGCTCGCCTGACTTTCACCCCCATCATTTTAAGAATTGCTTTGCCAATCCTTCACAGCAAATAGTAATTTTAAGTGGACCAACACAGAGCTCAGGGTGTTTGCACTCCATGGTAATGATAGAGTAGCTGTGCTCCCTGGAGTCAATAAGCCCAACAATTGAGTCATTTTTGCCTCCTGTGAGTGAATCACTGCTGTTAGCCTGAATGACAGGATTGCTTATAGAACCAGAGCCCTTCACCAGGCTGACCTCTTCCTGAGACAGCGAGGTTCAGAGGGCAGGCAGGTGGTGTTTAACACAGTTCTAAGTAAAAGCTGATTTTGTACTTGTACACTCTGTAAACAAGAAAGTAGAATTGCTGGGGGGGGGGGGGGGGGCTGGGAGGGGAGAGGAGGGTGGAGCACTGGATGTGCATTGAGGTACTTTAGCCAAAGCAGCACTTCCTCTTTTCCTGTCTCTCCTCCCTTCTCATTTCTGTCTTTCCTTAACGTCCTGCTCCCCCCACTACCTTGTCTCTGACTCTGTCTCTCTCCTTCCATCTTCCACCCTCCGTATGTAGAAGTCTCTAACACATGTAGTCGACATGCTAAAGTTAGATGGCCACAGCCCAAGTTTTAGTTCTCATTAATGAAAGATGCAGAGGGTGTTGCCAAAAAAAAAAAAAAAAACCTCCTAGTTTTAAGATTAGTCTTCAGTTTCTGAATCATTTTTGAAGCAGAAATTTTAGGTACACAGAGCAAAATACCCAATAATAGTTGTTGCTTTTTATAATATTTCATTGAGCAAGAAAATACGACAAAAGTAGGAAAAGGGGAAAATTAGAGCAAACATCCTAGCCTAGCATCCTCTCCTAATGATCAAACTATCTTTGAGATAGAGAAATTCAAAGAACATTCTCAACCTGAATATTTTTAGGGGTCCAAGGGCAGTGGAGTAGTCAGGTTTTCTAATAATCTTGGGAGGGGGTGTGGTGAACAGGGAAGATAGAAAACAGGCTTCCCAGAAAGGACAGTGGTAAAGAATCCACCAGCCAATGCAGGAGACTTAAAAGATGTGGGCTTCATCCCTGGGTTGGGAAGATCCCTTGGAGTAAGAAATGGCAATCCACTCCAGTATTCTTGCTGGAAAATTCCAAGGACAAAAGAGCCTGTCCATGGAGCTAGAGTCCATGGAGTCACAAAGAGTTGGACATGACTGAGTGACTAGTCAAGCACAAGATATAAAACAAGAGCCCTACAAATGGTTCTCTATCTTTGAGTCTGACTTGGGGAAGTAGGAACATGGAAATCCTATTTTCAAATTCATAAATGATTTAAAAACACAGTTTTGGTTAAAAAAATACTCCTTAATTTTTTCATATCCTTGGAGCCCTCAGTTCAGTTCAGTCGCTCAGTTGTGTCTGACTCTTTGCGACCCTGTGAATCGCAGCATGCCAGGCCTCCCTGTCCCTCACCATCTCCTCGAGTTCACTCACACTCATGTCCATCGAGTCGGTGATGCCATCCAGCCATCTCATCCTCTGTCGTCCCCTTCTCCTCCTGCCCCCAATCCCTCCCAGCATCGGAGTCTTTTCCAATGTGTCAACTCTTCGCATGAGGTGGCCAAAGTACTGGAGTTTCAGCTTTGGCATCATTCCTTCCAAAGGACATCCAGGACTGATCTCCTTTAGACTGGACTGGTTGGATCTCCCTGAAGTCCAAGGGACCCTCAAGAGTCTTCTCCAACACCACAGTTTAAAAGCATCAATTCTTCGGCGCTCAGCTTTCTTTAGAGTCCAACTCTCACATCCATACATGACCACTGGAAAAACCATAGCCTAGTGCCCCTCAAAATCTTAATAATTGAAGCCAAGTTTGATTTGTACTATCATGCCTTCTTAGAGATTCATAATATATGTTTGGGCTTTCCTGGTGGCTCGGGTGGTAAATAATCTGCCTACAATGTGGGAGACCCAGATTTGATCCCTGGGTTGCGAAGATCCTTGGAGAAGGGAATGGCAACTCACTCCAGTATTCTTACCTGGGAAAGCCCATGGACAGAGGAGCCTGACAGGCTACAGTCCATGGGGTTGCAAGAGTTGGACACGACTGAGCGACTAACACTTTGACTTTGTTTGTTTCATTTAGTGCTGGTTCCCTACCACAATTTGACTTACCATCTTTGTTTTGGAGAAACACTGAAACATTGACACCAGTGTCCTTCAGAGTACAGTCTGAGGGAAAAATTTCTTTAAGAAAGCTTTCTATTCTTTCCTTCCTCCTTCTTCACTTTCTACTTATTATTCGTCTATCCCAAAACACACACACACCATAATATTCCATTGACCTCAGTTCCCAGTACTCCCAGCTTATTCTCCCCTCTCCAGGAACTGGACTTATCATTCCCCAGTGTTACACAGGTTAGAAAAGTCTGATGCCCACTTTCTGCCAAGTCAAGTCCTTCCCTTCCTTCACACCTGTACATAAGATTTGCCTGGCATCTGTAAAGCCAGATGGAGTCACACCTTTAAAGTAATGCCTCTAGTCTGTATCTTCAGTTGTTTCTGAGTGCAAAGATCACTGCCCAGAGACAGCACACCAGAGTTATTTCCCACCTTAGCTCTGCCCCATTCTAGGAAAAATCATTTCATCAGTTCAGTTCACTTCAGTCGCTCAGTCGTGTCCAACTCTTTGTGACCCCATGAACTGCAGCACACCAGGCTTCCCTGTCCATCACCAACTCCCGGAGTCTACCCAAACCCATGTCCATTGAGTTGGTGATGCCATCCAACTATCTCATCCTCTGTCGTCCCCTTCTCCTGCCCCCAATCTTTCCCAGCATCAGGGTCTTTTCCAATGAGTCAGCTCTTTGCATCAGGTGGCCAAAGTATTGAAGTTTCAGCTACAACATCAGTCCTTCCAGTGAACACCCAGAACTGATCTCCTTTAGGATGGACTGGTTGGATTTCCTTGCAGTCCAGGGGACTCTCAAGAGTCTTCTCCAACACCACAGTTCAAAAGCATCAATTCTTCGGCGCTCAGCTTTCTTTATAGTCCAACTCTCACATCCATACATGACCACTGGAAAAACCATAGCCTTGACTAGACGGACCTTTGTGGATAAAGTAATGTCTCTGCCTTTTAATATGCTGTCATTTTATCAGGGCTTCAGCTATTCAGCCACTTGCAAAATGAGGACAGGAAATTCCTCTGGGCTCTTCCATTCTCAATTTGACATTATTTCCAAGACAGAGGAACTTTTCTTTGTCATTTGGTTAGCACTTCACCATACATTTTACTGAAGATGTACTGTATGCTTGACATGCTTTCAATAACGTACAATTAAGATGTGGCCCTGGCCTCTGGGACTACCTGGTGAGAAGCTAGATATATACATTATGATTATAGTATTGGATAGATGTTGTGATGGATCTGTGAACTAGGTACTACTGACTGAAGAAGTGCTTCTTACTCAAACCATGGAATCTGGGAAGTTACCTCAAAAAGATATTCTCTGATAAGAATTTTGAAGGGTGTGTTTACCAGACAGCCATGAGAGAAAGGCCCCAAGGACAGAAGAAATAGTGTGTTCCTAGGCAGTTGGCATATTAACTTTATACTTATTAGTTGTCTTTTTGTTTATATGTACATAACTGTATAGCAGTTAAACCAATTTCTAAATTAAATTATTTTTATGTTACTTTATCTTTACTGTGAAAATGGAGAAAATTCAAATGCTATCATTTCTATTTCTAATAGTTAAGCCACGTTAGGGAATTCTGATAAATGTGAGATGTGAATATGCAAAAAATTCCTTTCAAATTGCAGTACACAGTATTTGCTTCTTTGTCTATTGGTGACTGTAGCTGTGTGTGGAATACGGGAATCAAAGGTTGATGTCTTTATTTCTCTGCAATTCGAGGGAAAGAAATCCACCAACTAACCCTCTAAAGCTAAAATATTTAAGGACTAAAGCAGATGTGGCATAACTGCTGGTTTGCTAAGTCTCTTGTGATTTATAAAGATATATTTTATGTCTTTTATGATTACGGGATGATGCTAAAAATTTTGTGGGTAATAATACCGTCACGTTGGGAAGACTGTATATAACATCTCTGAAGAAGATACAGAATGCTACCCAGCTGCAAATCAAAGTAAAAAGATGTTTAATTTGTTATAAGGAAAGGCAGTCAAGAAATTTTATTTGGAATTTGGTCTTGATGTCTGGTCATCATAAATGTGAGAACATTATTAAGTCATGTATTTATGAATAGATTTTTTTTTTTTTGCCTCTTGACATCATGGGATATGTTTTCATAATATTTTTTTTAAATTATTGTTAGATGTATAGCTATTAGAAATATAGTCTATTTAAAGTGACTTTGAAATTTTACAAATCTTTGATTTTTTCCCCTCTTTGGCACCTGGACTAGATACCAGTAGAAACTGGTTAAATAGCATGGTTTAAACAGAAAGACTGTACCCTATATACATATTTATAATACTTTGTTAGATCTTTCTTTTAATATTACTTGACTTTCTGTGTTTTAATCTCATTTTTTTTTTTTTTTTTTTGGATTTTGGGCTGAAGCCACTCTAAAGCTTAACACCTAGGAGATTTCTCACTTATGGTTCCCTTTAAAAGTGCTAAAATCTCAGCCTCTCAAACAAGAGACCAAGCTACAATTTAAAGAAAGCAGTGGTATTGATAAAGGGCCCTAAGAATGTTGCCACCTTCCAAATGTGTCTTCTGCCACATTCTTTCTTTTAAACCAGCAGGAGAGTTGGAAGAAGGATAAGAGGCTGGCCCGTACAAACACTCCTGGCATGCCGTGCTGGTCTCTGAGGTCTCCCCTGCTGCTTTAGAAAAAGGAGCCCTACCGACAAATGAAAGGACCGTGGGGACATTCTCATGCAAGCCCCTTCCTGCCAAACACCAAGTGGCCTTAGATTGTTGGTGTTGGGGTAGTTCGGCCTGAGTTGAAGAATAGAGACTTGAGAACCATTTGTTTCCACACCGTTTTGGGTGAAGTGCTATATTTTTCACTTTAAAAGGCCATTTAAAAAGAAAAATATGGTTTGAAAGGAGTACACAATTTGGAAGCCATCACACTTAATGGAGTCCCTTTTCAGTGTAACACTTTGTCCTATCAATTCTCTTCTAAATTGTTGTCACCACCTGGAGAAAACCCACCCTTGATTGTCTTACCACTCTTGCTTAAAAACACCATCTTCTGTATATTTTTCCTATTTCAGATTTTTAAAACTTTTTTGTAAATTCCACCAAGTATGACGTGTACACAGTGTGCCAGGGACATATTACCATCAGCCTCCAATCACACAGATTATCTCAGAATTAAAAACCAGCAAGCTGGACCTAATAGGAATAAAGGCTTTTACCGACAATTAATTAACAATTGACCAGACATTGTTTGATAATGGACTTCATAAAGTCTGGAGGATATAGGAAGAGGAAGTCATTTTTTGGAACTAGTTAGGCGGTTTATCGGGCTTCCCAGGCGGTGCTAGCAGTAAAGAACCCGCCTGTCGATGCAGGAGACATAAGAGACTGGGGTTCCATCCCCGGATTGGGAAGATCCCCTGGAGGAGGGTGTGACAACCCAGTCCAGTATGCTTGCCTGGAGAATCCCACGGACAGAGGAGCCTGGAGGGCTATGATTCAGAGTCACAAAGAGTCGGACACGACTGAAGTGACTTAGCACCCCCGCAGGCACTTTATACTTGTTGCTGCAGTCTGGAATATTCATCTGGTTTTCGAGGTTTGAAGAGACTAGAGGGTTTTGAGTTAAAGTGGCTTCTTTCTGACCGTTCGCTCTCTTTTTGTCCTTTATCTTGAGTGGCCTGCCTAGTTTCTCAGCCTGAAAGTCCCATCAACTCAAAGGTAACTTTTAGAACATTGAGTTTGCGCCCCCTTGCCATAACAAGTAGGAATTCCTCTGAAATTTCCAATTTTTATCAAATGAAGACTATAGCATACCAGACATAGATTCTTGTTTATCCTCTTACAATATCATTTCTATTTGTATCTTTTCTTTGCCATCTAAGCAGAATTCCTCAGCAGTTCTCCAAGCCGCGTGTCCCACTTCTTTTGTATTTCTACCAACTTAGTCTGAGTATACATTTCCCTCTTCTGCTTGGGATATAACAGCTTTCTACCATTTAGCTTCTTGCTTCTCATCAGCTCATACGTAGCCCTTAGAATAGATCTTCCTCAAGCACCATATTTTATCATTCTAGTCTTTAGGAATTTCAGAGGTTCAATTTGTTACTCAAGAACTTCCACCTGGGTGGGGGAAATAGGGAAATATTGGTCAAAGGGTGCAAACTTCCAGCTTCAAGATGAGAAAGTATTAGAAGTCCAATGAACAGCCAGATGATGATAATTAACAGTCTTATGTATTTGAAAGTTGCTAAGAGAATAGATCCTAAATGTTATTGCCGTGAAAAACAAATGGTAATTATGTGATGTGATGGAGGTGTCAGATAATCATTTTGAAATATGAATGTGTCAAATCAACACTACCTTAAGTTTATACAATATTACATGTCAAACTTGTTCAGTCACTCAGTTGTGTCCAACTCTTTGTGACCCCATGAACTGCAGCATGCCAGGGTTCCCTGTCTTTCACTATCTCTTGCAGTTTGCTCAGACTTGTCCATTGACTCAGTGATGCCATCCAACTATCTCATCCTCTGTCACCCCTTCTCCTCCTGCCCTCAATCTTTCCCAGTATCAGGGTCTTTTCCAATGAGTCAGCTATTTGCATCAGGTGGCCAAAGTATTGGAGCTTCAGGATCAGTCCTTCCAATGAATATTCAGTGTTGATTTCCTTTAGGATTGACTGGTTTGATCTCCTTGCTATCCAAGGGACTCTCGAGAGTCTTCTCCAGCACTGCAATTTGAAAGCATCAGTTTTTTGGTGCTCAGCCTTCTTTATATGGTCCAACTCTCACATTCATACATGACCACTGGAAAAACCATAGCTTTGACTATGTCAGGGAAGGTTTGACTATGTCTGACCTTTGGTGGCAAAATGATGTCTCTGCTTTTTAATATGCTGTCTAGCTTTTCTTCCAAGGAGCAAGTGTCTTTTAATTTCATGGCTGTAGTCACCATCCACAGTGATTTTTGGAGCCCAAGTCACTATTTCCACTTTTCCCCCATCTATTTGCCATGATGATAGAACTGGATGACATGATTTTAGTTTTTAAATGCTGAGTTGTAAACCAGCTTTTTCACTCTCCTCTTTCATGCTCATCAAGAGGCTCTTTAGTTCCTCTTCCTTTTCTGCTATTAAAGTGGTATCATCTGGATATCTGACATTGTTGATATTTCTCCAAGCAGTCTTGATGTCAGACTTATACAATGTTATATGTCAGTTGTATCTCAATAAAGCTGAAAAAATAAAGGTGCCTCCCCTAGCTTGTATGTTAACTGTGGTGGTGTTTTCCAGACCAAAACCAGGAGCCTGTCAGAATTCAGTGCCTGCACCCTCCCTTGCACACACTGGGCCTTAGTCTACTTCAGTGTCCTCACACACACCGTTTCCTTGTTTCCTTCTTTCTCAATAATCTATACTATTTTAATCTGGCCCAACTTCCCTCCTCCAAGAAGCTGATGATTACCTTGACTTCTGACTTCTCTTTTGACCCCATCACACTTATTTACTGAGTGTGGACCATGTTTATTTAGGATTATCATGTACTCTCGAATTGTGCTTTTCAATTTGTTTCTGTAGTTGTGAAGAGTAAAATTTTTTAAAGGCATAAGTTGCATTTTCAAAATTTTAAATATATATGTGGACATAGAGAAAGTCATATGATTATATATTTTCATATTATATATAAGTTCTTATTATATATGACCTTGTCATATTTTGTCATTAAACTTGTCTTTTGTTAGATATAGTGCATAGAAGTTATCAGTGTGTGATGCATGTACAGGTTTCTGTGGACCTTAAGAATTATTCATTCTAAATTTTTTAGAATTGAAAAAGGATGAAAATAGGCCATATGGAATCTCTGCTTCTTTATACCTTGCTGCCCGTCCTATCGGAGAAGACAATGGCACCCCACTCCAGTACTCTTGCCTGGGAAATCCCATGGACGGAGGAGGGACAGGACTCAGCGACTTCACTTTCATTTCTCACTTTCATGCATTGGAGAAGGAAATGGCAACCCACTCCAGTGTGCTTGCCTGGAGAATCCCAGGGACAGAGGAGCCTGGTGGGCTGCCGTCTATGAGATCACACAGAGTCGGACACGAATGAAGCGACTTAGCAGCAGCAGCAGCAGCAGCAGCCCTTCCTCTCCTCTATCTTCCTGCCCCCGCCCCCCACCAGAACCCAGTCTCTCCCTGGGACCTGTACACAGTCCCAGAGAAAGCTCGACTAGGATAATCCTCTAAACACTGAAGAGGTGTGACCAAAGGGGAACATAGGGTAGAGCAAAGAACAAGGTTTTGAAAAAAGTCTGTTCATCCTGGTGAAAGTGAGAAAGGGGAGAAGAGAGCAAACACTAGAACATGGCTTGATGGCAAAAAAGGGTGTTTAAACAACCACTCTTTTCTCCTTCGTTTTCAGCATTCCCGCCACCCACAAAATTTCTGTGACCTATGTGGTTATATGTCTACATATCCTAGAGTTGATAACCCTTTTAACCCTTCCTTCCAGCAGCCACACAGAAAACTTAGCCAGTTGTTAATCTCTGCAAAGTGTATTGCCTGATATGTGTACGTGTGTACATACACACACATACATGTATGTGTATACACACATGTACATATATATGCTTGCATATGGTTACTGACTTCTCACAGCTTATCTCAAGGCCACATTGTTTCCTGTCCCTCTTGGTTGACAGGGCATCTCTGACGTGACAGATGTATCCACTGAGAACAGGATCGTGCATTTGAAACCAGTTTAATTCTTAGCAAGGCGATGCATATGGCTTATGGAGATTTTGTTGTTGATTTTTTTTCCTTATATATTACTCAGGGAAGCCTGTGTCAGTATAAATCAGTGGTAACGAAATCAACATTATGGCATCTTTGATACTGCATTTGCAAAAGCCTTTCTGGATGTTGTTTAATTCAAGGCTTAATGATTGATATTGTAGACAGTGAATAAACATTTTTGATGGATCTGTTTGCTCACAGATTTAAAAAAGTGAATCCCTTTTTCTCTTGGATTTAAAGAGTGTAATTCCATTGAAGAGGAAACAGTTCACATGTGGTCATCACAGGTTGGTGGCAACAAAAGTAGAAACTCACTTAGGGTAAAATTTGCTGTCAGGAAAAATGGAGCATTCTTTCTGAACTCA
Source organism: Bos javanicus (assembly GCF_032452875.1). Classification (NCBI taxonomy): domain Eukaryota; kingdom Metazoa; phylum Chordata; class Mammalia; order Artiodactyla; family Bovidae; genus Bos; species Bos javanicus. Next base: position 32,214,329 of record NC_083877.1, on the reverse strand, counting down.
GGAACGTGGTTCATGCGAGCTTGCTTGTGGATGGTTGCTACAATAAGGCTCCTTTCATACAGGTGTGTTTATGCCCCAGGCTTGCTGGCCACAGTCCATTCCATTTACAGAAGCTGAATTAAACAATAACTACCGCATTGCAAAAAATGGTGAGGAGTGGGGAGGCGGGGGGGGGAAAGGTGAGCGTCAAAGGAGATGCCTGAAAGCTTTGTTCGGGCCAAGAAAAACCCTGTTGCAGTTGTCAGAGCTTGTTGATGTTGCTGGGAACGGCACTTTTTTTTTTTCTCCTGGATTTTGTGGTTCTGCCTTAGGAAAGAAGTAAAATAGAACGGAAGAACAAAGTCCTACTCTATAAATCAGCAGCTGCTCCTTGCCAGATCAAAGGAGTGACATTTTTGCTCCTGGACTACTTGTCCACTTGAGGGCTTGACAGGCAGCTAACAGCTGGCCTGCTAGACTGTATGGGAGAATCCGCCTACATCTTCTTCCGAGCAGATGACAAGCTAATCAGAGAGATATCCATAGCATAGGGCATGTGAGTGCACCTTGATCTCCTCAAACATAGCTGATACATAATTGCTAAACAGCTTGGTATATTTTTGGCAAGTTAATGCTCAGGTGGCTTCCACTGAGAAGTAGGATAGAGAATTAATACTCCAATCAAAGGGGGTCTTGAAAGCTAAAGAAATGCTAGATTTGTAAGGATCTCCTCCTGTTAGCACAAATTAGTAAGTGGCTAGGAACATGATGAGAACCAGCTAAAATGTGTGTAACTGATTGTCAAGTGACTGGTTGATTTTTTTCAAAGCCCAGTCAGGCAATAAGGTTCAGATAGATGAACAGGGACTTCATAATTGGAAATTTTGAAGATGATTACTCCAGTTTTTTTAATGCTGATAGAACTGAATAAAGTTATAGATGTATCTTCCGTGTCTGCAAAGAATTGTTTTCAGAAGCACTATTAGGAGTATAGGTATACAGATCTGGAATTTTAATGTCAGTAGTAAAACTTTCAAAGTAATTCAGTTTCTAGTTGATTTCCATCTGCAATAAATCATGTACAGAATGAGGTAATACACTACAACTTATGTCTATTGACTTAGTATTTTATCTTTAAGAGGATAGATTCTAGATATGAATAGCTAAGGAAGTTTGCGTATTTTCTCCTCCCTTGCTTTCAAGTAGCTTTGAAAGATCACTTTTATAGTGCATGATAAAGAGCCACATATGAATAATCTGATGGTGTTCTGGGAGAGTAACAGTGCTTCAAAATCATAACCTGCTGGGATGTTTTGTTATCGAGTGTGATTATCCTTATGGAATAGTGTTTATTGTTCCTCAGTATTATAAAGAAAATAAAAGATAATTCCCTATCTCCAAGGAATTTCTCAAATACTTTTATTAAAAAGTCTCTACTATTGGCCATGTAAGCCTGATTCGAGTAGGATGCCAAATTCTCCAGGTCATTCTAAAGATTTTTTAAATTATAAAAAACAATCAAGCTTATTATTAAAAACTTAAACAGTGCAGAACTACATGAAATAAAAGTAGAAATCTACCATTTCCCTGCTATCCATTCCTGAGAGAGAACAGTTTCCACAAAAACACTTTATCAGTCCAAATTTTCCTGTCGGAGGTACTGACGGAATGAAAAGTATTAAATTACTCTAAAGTGTTTGTTGCCCAAAACAAGTGATTAAAGGACTGTTTAGATCTCAGGTAGTATGTGCATATTTACAGCTACGGTTCTTGATTAAAACTTGATCTTTGCAAGTTTCTATTCTTAGTAAGAGTACTGGATTGTGTATTTGGTATGTGACCTAGAGCAGGAATTCTCAAATTTAAATGTGCATGTGTCACCTGGAAATATTTTAGAATATTGATTCAGATTCATTAGTGCCAAGGTGTGTGCATGTGAAGTCGCTTCAGTCGTGTCCGACTCTTTACAACCCTATGGATTGTAGGCCACCAGGCTCCTCTGCCCATGGGATTCTCCAGGCAAGAATATTGGAGTGGGTTGCTGTGCCCTCTTGCAGGGGATCTTCCCAACCCAGGGACTGGCAGATGGGTTCTTGACCACTAGCGCCACCTGGGAAGTGCCAGGGTAGGGACCACTTATTTCTGTAGCTCTAACGAGCTTGAGTTGATGTTGATATGGTTGGTCCATGGAGCACAGAGTTGCAAGGATCCAAAGAATCGTTAAGAAAGTGATTCCAAAATAGCTCACCCCACTACCCTGCCCCTCAGCAGACACCCACTCCAGTGTCTAAAATCCCCACCATGACATTATACACTTAGATTAGCTGTAATCTCTGGGAAGACCCTATATGGCATGAACACATGCTACATTCAGTGGTACAGCACATTATTATCCTCTTATCAATCAGCTTGGCTTTGTTTTATAATAACCCACCTAGTGTTAATTATTACCTGTAAGAAAACAGAGCTCTTTAGGAGGGGGCATTGCATAGATGCATTTTGAGTGTAAGTTAACATTTAACAAGCCTTTACCATGTGCCAGGTACTGTGGCACAAAGATGTTACAAGCAATACCCCCCTTAATCCTCAAAATGATCTGGGCTCAACTATCACCCCAGCTTATAGATAGGAATCAAACTGAATCTTGGAAGTCTACATAGACTTGCCCACGGTGACACAGCAAGGAAAGGGCAGAAAGTATGTTTCTATGTTCTTCATCACTTTGCTCTACAGAGAAGTCTGGAATATGGAACAATATCTGAGAAGGGTTACCCAAAGTAAGGTATTTTAGTAAAGAACCTATGTGAGCCCTCCTATCTTCAAGGAGGAGTTAGATGAAATGATTTTGGGAAACCACAGTAGAAAGCTGTTGAAAGATAAGCATCACCTACTTGATAATTTTGCTCAGGGCTTTTCATGTCAGCATAAACACTCCAGTACTCAAGGCATATTCGTTAAGCTACAAAAGGTGTGTGAGTCCAGATTAATATCATGTTTTCATATTGTAAACTTAGAAGTGTTAGTTTATGGTGTTTTGAGAGCTGTAGACTAATCTGTGTTTGTGCTCAGTCACTAAGTGGTGTCTGACTCTTAGCAACCCCATGGACTGTAGCCCACCAGGCTCCTCTGTCCTTGGGATTTCAAAGGCAAGAATACCGGAGTGGGTTGCCATTTCTTTCTCCAGGGGATCTTCTCAACCCAGGAATCAAACCTGCATCTCCAGTAGACCAATCTCATCTCTATCAAATTAAAAATCAAGCTGTAGCTCTGGGAAATTGATTATGAACCATAACTGTATCCCTAAATAACCCATGAATCTCATTCATTTACCTTACTTTGCTCACAATTATCTGGGAGAAAAGACACACTATCTGGCCACCCATGAAAAATGCAGGTTTGAGACATGACTCAGTCATCTGTGTGTTGGAGTACACATTCAAAGGTATTAAATCTGCTTAATTCACTGATTCAACCTTTTCAGTATATCTCACTGAGAAAACCCTGCTCTTAGCCATTACCACAGCACAGAAAAAGACATGCTTTCTTCTTGAACTCAGAAGAGTTGAAGAAACTTAATAATGGATTTGTCCTGATTGAGACTTCACTGTTGCGAATCCCAACCAGTAGCAAGCTCTGTGAATAAGCATCGTCTCTGATGAGTTCTGTGGCTGGGAAAAGTGAAGAAACAGGTTTTTCATTTTTTAAAAGGTCCCCAATCACCAAGGTATTTGGACAGTACCTCTTCCAAATTGATCTGATCTCTCTTCAGCAGTTCTATCTCTACTTCTTTGACCAGACCAATCCATGCAAAATCTTCATTTCCGGGGATTCTTGATTCCTCCTTAGAGGGTTCAGGGCTGGCATCTTTCCAGTTGACTCCATGGAGGCCTACACTTTCTAACAAAAGGAATGCTGCCAAAAGGAATGGGTTACCAAGTGGGGAATGAAGTTAGTGAACCAGAAGGAGGGATTTATCAGCCATTTAAAAAAGAGGGAGAAAAAGAAAGGAAAAGAAATCAACCAACAATCTAGAAAGATACCTAAGTCTATGTCTATCAATCTGAAATATGCTTGGGAGTGAACGCACTTTAAAAAGAAAATCACCATGGTCAGATTTCATTGACAGAAAAGTTTGGCTTTTTCTGTGGGGCGTTAAGGTGGGGATGTGGGAGAGGTCTCCAGAAGACCTCTCTCCAAAAAGACAAGATGAGATTTCAATGATATTTTCCTCTCTTGGGTTTATTCTTTTTATATATAAAAGAGTCCATCTGCCAGGGCAGAAGACACAGGTTTGATTGTTTGATCCCTGGGTCGGGAAGATCCTCTGAAGAAGGAAATGTCAGCCAACTCCAGCATTCTTGCCTCGGAAATCCCATGGATGGAGGAGCCTGGCAGGCTACAGTCCATGGAGTCGCAAAAAGTCGGACATGGCTTAGCCTAAACACACTTACACATGCACACATACACATACACATATATATATTCACTCTAAGTTGACTCAAAAAGGCCTCATGATTCTTGGAAAGTCATTGAATTTATTTCTGTAATTAAGTTTATTTTTAAGCTAACCATCTAAGTATATAATTTTTAAGGATCACACATACTAATGCATTTTCTATTTTGATAAAATTTAGTGAGAAAGTAGATAGTCTTAGTAGATCCTCTCCAAAGCTTTTGCATGAGCCTGTGTACTAACTTTGTGTTCAACACAAATCAATGGAAGTAGTGTATTTTAGGGTACTCATTCCCTAGGGAGTCACTAATGGAATTATCTCTAGCCCTTAAAAAGTCACAGTGAGGCTAATGAATTTTTTTTTAAGTGAAATCTGGATAAGGCATTAGGCTTACTAGCACATTTTATTTATGGCATTTATCATATGTGGCACATTTTACATGCAAGTTGTACAAACCTCAGAATGTTTTTAAGAGCTATTTAATATCTAAGAAGACTTTGTGATTTCGGGTTAAATAGCTTATACCAATAGAAAAGTATGTGTCCTCAACTTCAAAATCATTCTGGGATGACATTACAATTTAGAGCATTTTTTAATATCAGATACAGATGAAAAACCTAACAGGCTTTGGATTGGAAATAACTTGTGGGGGTTTTCATTAAAGTTGGGTGCAGCTTGCTGCATTTTGGTTAGTTGGATGTCTTCAGCAATTTTTCAAATGTTTTGGGTTTGGCAAAGTCCAAAATGTTTTTGCCAACACCCTCTTTTCCCCTTAGTTTTTAAACCCGTGTGAAATTCAAGGATAACTTAATCCATATGTGTCTGATTCATTTACACTTAACTCATCAAAATGTTATTTTGTAAGACCCATTTAATATCCAAGAAACCTTTTTGAGCCTTTTAAGATGTCTTTTGTCTTTGAACCAGTGAGTTGCATTTTTCCATATGAATGGAGCTTGAACCTTGAAAGATGGAAGATCAGGCAATTTTCAATTTAGACTTCAAATTTTAAGTAGATCAAAACTTGATATTCTGCTTACTGCTTGATCACTGAATAACTTCATCTTAAAATACATATCAGAGAAGGTGGAAAAAACTTTCATGTCATGTAATTTGGGGGAAAGACCACATTTGGAAATTTCACATAAAGAAATAAAAAAAAAATATTCCTAGTTTGATTTTTGTAAGTCTATAATTAAATGGCTTCATTTTATGTACATTGGGTGTGTTTTCTAAGAATGGCCTATGGATCATCTGTGCAGTGGTAGTAATTTAATTTTTGAGTGTTGAAGTGTTCTTACAGTCAGCTTATTAATTGTTAATTTTAATAATGAGATCTATGGTGTTCATAAGATAGCCTAGGATCGAGGGAGCTGACAGTTGGCAAGAGTTGTATGTTAAGAGAGTTCCGAAAAATTGGGACCCATATGTTTTACAAATTCTGTGTGATTTGAAAGAATGTGGTAGAATCAGGAATCTGGCAAGATACAGCACTATGGTTCACAAACATTGTTTGAGAACAACAGTTCAGAGAAACCCTAGCGAAAAAAGCAAAATCTCTCTGACCTGTTTTAAGAAGATCTAGTGAAAACCTTCAGAGGCCTCTCTGCCTATTTGTTTAGCAGAACTGGGCAAAGAAAGGCCATCGCCATAACTGCTAGTGAACATCCAGTCCATGCCATGGTAACTAGTTGAAAATGTAATACTGGAGTGGCATTTCCAAGTTCAGCACTTCTATAAAGACCTGCGGGCACACAGAATGCTTTTTTAATGTTCTGCATTGTTGTGGATCCCCCATTGAACAACCTTTTGAGAGGACCCCGTTTTTACTAATGTAAACATTCTGACGAGTATCCAAAGAAATGACCTTTGAGTGAACCTCTAACCTTCCCTGTAATTATTTGTTTGAAGACAGTGTGGAGTTCTCCTGCTGAGAACTAAGGACCATGATGCCTTGCAACTCTGTGAGGAAGGGAGTGTTTGGGGGAACTGTTGAGAAAGACATAAAGAAGGGAACAACCTCCAGATGTAAATAATAAAAGAGTAAAAGGGTGAAATTAAAAAGGGAAAAAATAGCAATTCGTTTTACCTAAAGAGTTGCTCTGTAGGAAAAAACAAAACCGGGATTAGTAGCACATAAGAGGTGAAAACCCTGCCATGTGTGTCCTCCATTAGAAACTTCAAGGAGAAGAGCAAAGGTTTCTCCCACTCTTCTGAGCATCTCAATGGGTCTTAATCTGAGCCGATGAAAGGAGTTTGCTGGTGCAACTCTCAGGTCAGTTGTCCTTGGTCCCAGTAAGAGCAGTGAGGGAAAGAGTAGACCACTAAGATTTGAGGGGTACTTCTAAAAAGGCTTTGTGATCTATCTGATCAGCTATTCCTCAGCAACTCTTAAAAGTGCCTGGAGGGAATATATACAGTTCCCACTCTCTTCTTCTTGTTTTCACTTCACGTAGCCTGTCACTTACTTGCCCAAACCTGAGGGGGTGTGACATTCTTGACAACCTGAGCTACACGTTCTTAAGTAATAAAGAAGTGCATTGTTTGCCAAACAAACGCCTTATGCAAAAGACTCCTTTGGTTTTCTCCCGGCTATTTTTCTTCAATCTAATTGTATTCCCACCAGAATGCTCACAGGAGGCCTAAAAGGGTGTGGGCCGCTGTCCTCCGCAAAAGGGACTTCAACACCACAGAAGCACAGAGCTGCCAGCACACACTAGAATTTTCCTGGCTCATTTCAAAGAAGGAGCTTTCAGTTCCTGACTGTGACCGCATGCGAACTCATTAATCATGAAGTCCCCCTGCACTTAAGATTTGAAATTGGGAATACTGGGAATGAGCAAACTCCAGGAGATAGTGAAGGACAGGGGAGCTTGGCGTGCTGCAGTCCACGGGGTTGCAATCCTGGGAAAGATCATCCATGGTTCTATTTTGAAGGAACAGCTAGCAATAGGCTAGGTCACCCCCTCCCTCCGTGTGCCCCCTGAAAATGCACAGCCAGTGAATCTTGTGCATCAGCTCAAGTGTGTGGGGAATGCGTGTCATTAAATGCACGGGGACAGGGGTAACTCGCAAATGGTAGAAAATTGGTTTGTTTTTATTAAATTTGGAGAAATAAAGGAGATTTCTTATCATCTTACTCTGTTTGTACATGAATATTTGATGGGCATTATTAAACATTAAAGTAACATGAAGTAGGCACTTATTTTTGGATTTCCAACAAAATTAGATCCAGGCTTCTAGACGAAATAACTGCTTCTCCTTTAACATTCCTGTGATTCAGCCACCACCTGATTTGAAAATGTTTCTTAGACTCTAATATCAACCATGTGTACCTGAGGCTCTGTCTTTCTAGTGGGTTGAAAGGTGGCTGGGTTTATGGTTGGCAGTTACCTTTATCCCTGCCCTGGGTGTCCCAGCTTAGACTGGAAAGGCCGCCCCCAGCTGGCACTGACCTCTAAATGACCCCTAACTTTACAGGCTTAAACTGCAGGAGTTGCCGAAGAGCAGAAGTCTTTCTGGCCAGCACTTATTACTGCTGTGTTGGTGATAAAACTTCAGACAGCCTAATTGATGGCTTTGCTGACCTAACAATACCTTGTGAAAGCCGAGTGCCAGAGCCTGGTCTCCATTTATGACCAGCTGCAAGGGGAAGCGGGGTCTCCTTATGATGGAGTTTAGGGAAAGGGGGAAAATCTTCCAGCCTGTGAACTTAAGATTCTGACTTGTTCAAGAGGCAAAAGCGCAGTTGCAAATTAATACAAGTTTTCGCAGGGAAAACTTTTTTCTCTTCCTGAGTAATTTGTTTTTAGCAAGTCAGCCTCAACTTGGTTATGAGATGACAGGGGAGATGATCCAGTCAGCTATTTTTGAACATGGAGAGGAAAGATTGCCTTCAAATTAAAAAGATAATTTTTGGTAGATGTTCGACTGTACTGTATTCTCCGCAGCGTGCGAAGGTGTTCACAGAGCACAGAAATTGCATTTGCTGACTGGTCGTCTCTCTTCTATTTCAGGTTTATTAATGCCAGAAGAAGAATAGTACAGCCCATGATTGACCAGTCAAATCGAGCAGGCAAGTTCCAACTCGTGTCTGTGTTCCCATCCCTGAGGCACAAATCCTCATCAAGTTATACTTTAGGAGTTTCACCACCTGGTAAAGAAATGCTTCCATCAGGCATTCTGGGAGAATTTTGTTTTTTAATGTCCCCAGAATTCCATTCTAAGAAGCAACTTCACTAATTGGTGCTAATTGGAGATTTCCCACCCTGACTCTACTGAAACTGCTTTTTATTTTCTTTCTGAATTGGTAATTGGGCACACGTATTAGTGCCACAAGCAGTTTGTTTAACTGTGAGCTCTGGAATTACTCATTGCTTGTCTGCATCCAATCATTAGCACACTCTCATTTTCTCCTTACCCATAATTCCTTGGTGTGCGTGTTGCGTTCACTCCTGGAACATCCCCTGTTAAACTCATTGTATCCATTCATTTGCTTTGACTATTCATAATATTCTATTAAAGCCTGACATGCTGCATTGCCAGCATTATTTTTTATTAAAATGCTTCCCATCCATCTCATGAAAACACATGTGGGTTTTTCTCACAGTATCTCTCAGTTTCTCTAAAGCTATTATTACACGGTATGGTCAGAACCCTACCCAGGAACTCCTAATCATTCTACTTTGAAATAGGCATTTCCTTTTACTGCAGACTTGTGGTGTCCTGCAAGAAGGTCTGTGGGGAAAAAGCTATTTTCCATGTAGATGATGACTATTGTCACTCACGAGGATGTCAAATAGGATGGAGACTTAAGCTGTGGCCTCAGTTTAAAGAATTTAAGAAAAATCAGATTCCTTTGGCAAAATTTCCCCGACAAAACTGAAATATTGCCCCACTAATGGAGACTGGGGGCCTGTTGGAGAATCATATAAAACAATTGAAACATTAAATTTATCGTGTTTACATTTTCTTTGGTATGAGTGAAAAAGCAAATGTTCCATTGAGTCTGTTTAATCTTGTAAAACTGTGCTCAAATTTTCAAGTGTTTATGTCTGATGTGAAATTTTATTAAGCCACCAGAGATGGCAGGATCACAAAATCTTAATAGCATGTGGTGATCTTTATACATCAGGTAGCCGCTCTTCCTTGTCCCTCTTCCCCCTAATTGAGAGAGAAAAGTCCAGAAGTAAAGGCTGCTGAGGATGACCCACCTGTTAGACAGGCTGGGGAAGTCTTTCCTCTAGAATGTTTGGTAAAGCTACTCACACATCTCACCTCAACCCTAGAACCGCACATACAGACCACACCCCGCCTTTGCAAGTGCCAACCACGTTGTTGCTGTAACGTTTCAGTGCTGCAGCAGGAACAATTGCTGATTGTTTGGTATATCTTTTCTTCTTTCTCCTCTGTGTCCTCGAATGACTACAATCAGGTTTTCTTCTTGATCCTTCAGTGAGCCAAGGAGCAGCGTATAGTCCAGAGGGTCAGCCCATGGGGAGCTTTGTGTTGGATGGTCAGCAACACATGGGAATCCGGCCTGCAGGTAGGTTTGCTCATCTCTCCTCTGGGCTTCCCTGGCAAGTGTCACCTTCTCCACCAGCCTTCTTCATCCACTCTACTCTCCCACTCTCATGGTGGGTTTAATATTGCCTGCTGCCTGCTCTGCCTGCTTTCTTTCCCTTGGGTGGGGGAAAAAAAAATCTTCTTTTAAAAAGTAAAGAGTTGACAACAATACCATTTTACTCTGCCCCATACACATCCTTTTTCTTTTTTTTTTCTTTTTGAACCAAGGCAGTAAGTGAGAAGGAATCTTGAGTTTCCTCCTATTTTTTCACCATCAATTATTGCTGATTTTCCGGCCTCTTCTTGGATTTTATCTCCTTTCTAGGACCTATGAGTGGAATGGGCATGAATATGGGCATGGATGGGCAATGGCACTACATGTAACCTTCACCATGTAAAGCAATCGCAAAGCCGGGGGAAGTAAGTACAGTTGGGTGCGACCTGTCTTCACTGTCACTGCAGAGACTTTATTTTATTTTTTATAATTTGGCCCCCGTTTTATTTTTCCTTGCCCATAACTGCATGCCTTTCCAAACTAAGGACCTGTTTTTAAATATATATCACCATCTCTAAAGGCGAAGATGACACAAATACACACTTTTGAAAAGGCCAACTGACAAGCCTGTGTGTGTCTTAAGCAGGGGGACTTGCTCTTAGTCTATTTACTGAGGCCCCAATGAGCACAAACACAGACGTCAGGTGGATATTGGACATTTAAGAATAAAAATAACGTCTTGGGGGCACCAGTTGACTGAGAGAAATTAAGCAGGCTTCAATGAAGCGATAAAAAAAAAGGAAAAGTAGAACTGTCCTTTGAGTGACATAAATCTGTCAGAATACGATTGATGCCCAAATTATCTTATATGCAAAGATGAAATGCTGCAGTTCATTATGCCTAGTCTAGATATATGACAGCAGTGACACCATTGATTCTTCACTAGGGAGTCGGTGTGTTTTGATTATTTTTTACATGTGCCTACTGACTTTCGACATGAGACAGAAAGACAGGAAAGTCAGTCAATAAATTTAAAGGGAAAGACATTTAGGAGCAACTGAATATGAAGGAATGGATTTTTCACTGAGGCTGAATGGCTGCAGTTGGATTAAGAAACCCATTAGACTTTAAAGCTTCAAGTGTTTTTGACATCTGAAAAAAATTCAGAGTCTGCCAACAAGATATATCCTTTGCTGAAGACACCAGAGCATAAAAAAATTCATATAACATCGAAACTTCCTTGTTTAATGAGGCTGAATATAACAACACGTACCTTGATTAAATCATTCTCTATATGTAAATAGAGGCCAACATTTTATATGAGATCTCAGGGGGTCACCATGGAACACCATTGATGAAGCCAATTTCCTTCCTTTCTTCCTTTACTAATGCAGTCAAAAAATGTAGAAAGCAATGTTCCCTAAAACAGCTATAGAGAAAACATTTGCTCAGCTTGGATAATTCTTAATATAGGCCATATAATTTCTAGCCTATTTAATTACATAACATATTTTATGCTTCATGACCAATTACATTAATAGCTTAATACAGAAGAATATTATCCTCTCTTGATTTGATTATGCAGCCACACAATATGGTATATTTGGTACTTAATTATCATCATCCATTGAGCAGGCTGCTGTGGTAGAATAAACAGAGAGCTGGGACTATGCAGGCTGTGTTATTGTCTTTAGATGGTTTTGCCACTTCTGTTAATAATGGACTGCGGATCTACTTAACAAAATGACTGCAGCGTATAAGCCTTTAGATTACCAGCTTACAGTGTCAAAAACATCTGTTCAGCTTTTCAACTGTATGTACTGGAGGTTAAATAGAGGTGAATAAAGCTGTCCTTTTAGCTCTGGGGATGGGCAACAATAAATATAATATAACCTTAATTCAATGAACAGGTAACTTGCAAGACAAATCAGAATCTTCAACTGCTGACTTCCCAACATTTTAATTCACAACTTCAAATCTTGTGTATCTTGATTAAGAATTTCTAGATGTGTTATATTTTATGCCTAATCTCAAGGCATTCTTTTTTTTTTTTTTTTTAATTTTCAGACATAAACTACTGGGCATGTCATATGACCTTACATTGACTTCTTACCTCTGACCTTTACAATCTCTTGGGTGTACTGCTCTAAGAATGCCTCTAATTCAAAAGGGGGCTTCATTTTAAATATACATAAAAGCCCATCCCTTTGAAATGAATATGCCATAATGTTTTGTATGATAAATTTTTCATGAAGAAATATAGATATGATAAGATGTCAACTTTATTTTAATATTTATCATTTTTTTTCCATTTTAGAAATGCAACAAAGGAAAAGAAATGATATATCAACAGTTAACTGATAAAACTCGACTTAGAATTTATATTCTTATTGCAATTATCAAAGAAATGTACTGAATACCATTTTGAAAAACAGTTCCACTTTATGACATTTAGTTGCATTAAATATTTAGTTCTGTTGTGTTGCATTATACTGCTGTGCGATGAAATTAAATGCAAACTACAATTTGAATGTCTGCAAACATTGGCAAGAATCTGCAGCTAAATTTAGATATAAGATTTGCAGTGTCTGTTGTTTTTTGTTTTTTTTTTTCATCTTTGATGGGTAAAGTATAAAAATGTTTAGGAATTTGACCTGCTTTCTTTTTGCCTCTCTCTTTTCAGGTTTGCAGAGCATGCCAGGGGAGTACGTTTCTCAGGGTGGTCCTATGGGAATGAGTATGGCACAGCCAAGTTACACTCCTCCCCAGATGACCCCACACCCTACTCAATTAAGACATGGACCCCCAATGCATTCATATTTGCCAAGCCATCCCCACCACCCAGCCATGATGATGCACGGAGGACCCCCTACCCACCCTGGAATGACTATGTCAGCACAGAGTCCCACAATGTTAAATTCTGTAGATCCTAATGTTGGTGGACAGGTTATGGACATTCATGCCCAGTAGTATAAGGGAACTCAAGGGAAAAGGAAACACACGCAAAAACTATTTTAAGACTTTCTGAACTTTGACCAGATGTTGACACTCAATATGAAATTCCAGACAGCTGTGATTATTTTTTACTTTTTGTCATTTTTCATCAAGCAACAGAGGACCAATGAGACAAGAACACAAATGTGAAATCATGGGCTCACTGAGACAGTTCTGTCCATGTAAAGATCCTCTGGAAAAAGACTCCGAGAGTTACAACTACTGTAGTATAAACATAGGAACTAAGTTAAACTTGTACATTTCTGTTGATCACTCCGTTATGTTGCCTCAAATAGTTTTAGAAGAGAAAAAAAATATATCCTTGTTTTCCACACTATGTGTGTTGTTCCCAAAAGAATGACTGTTTTGGTTCATCAGTGAATTCACTATCCAGGAGAGACTGTGGTATATTTTAAACCTGTTGGGCCAATGAGAAAGAGAACCACGCTGGAGACCTTGGTGACCGTTTGGCTGAACCTCATCCCTCGGACTCCGGCTTCAAGAATGTGTTTTCATGCCCGGCCTTTGTTCCTCCATAAATGTGTCCTTTAGTTTCAAACAGATCTTTATAGTTTGTGCTTCATAAGCCAATTCTTATTATTATTTGGGGGGACTCTTCTTCAAAGAGCTTGCCAATGAAGATTTAAAGACAGAGCAGGAGCTTCTTCCAGGAGTTCTAAGCCTTGGCTGTGGACAAAACAATCTTAAGTTGGGCAGCTTTCCTCAACACACAAAAAAAGTTATTAATGGTCATAGTACCAGAACTAGGACTTTATCAGAAACTCAAAGCTTGGGGGATAAAAAGGAGCAAGAGAATACTGTAACAAACTTCGTACAGAGTTCGGTCTATTAATTGTTTCATGTTAGATATTCTATGTGTTTACCTCAATTGAAAAAAAAAAAAAGAATGTTTTTGCTAGTATCAGATCTGCTGTGGAATTGGTATTGTATGTCCATGAATTCTTCTTTTCTCAGCACGTGTTCCTCACTAGAAGAAAATGCTGTTACCTTTAAGCTTTGTCAAATTTACATTAAAATACTTGTATGAGGACTGTGACGTTATGTTAAAAAAAAAAGTGTTAAGTCACAAAATGCGGTAATAAATATTTCATTTTTGATTTTTTGTTAGGCTTTTGTGTTTTTAATAGTTTTAAGGCAAGGTTGCACAGAGCCTATGCTTGGGATTGAAAGTAGATGATGGCTTTGCCTCCAGAAATCCAGTATATATCAAAACTTAACTTACCAACAATTTTTTAAGGTAACCATCTGTAAGCTTTCAGTATATATTTGGCCTATAAATTCTACCAGCAGAAAACTTCTAAAGGTACGAAATTGTGTATATGTGTGTGTGTGTGTGTGTGTTATGAGCCAGGTTGAAAGATCACCGACATGTCCAACATCCTCTTTAGCTGCATGATGTTAAAAAAAAAGTACTTTCAGATGAAGCTTTTTATGTTCATCTTCTGCCAGAATAAAGGGTTTTTTCAGGGTTAATTTTACATCATAAGAAATAACTAACGTCTGTGCTCAAAGATAATTCATCTGCCTGTGTTTTTTCTCTGTCTTAGTTACTAAAATACTGTTGAATATGTAAATTAAGAATTTACATATAGATGTTCATAGATGAGTAAACAACTTCTATGGAATTCGAGGTCCTGTGTTGAAAAGATTACTTAATCATTAATATTTAATATAAATTATAGGATGCTGTCTTTTTATTTCAGACACCTCCATATGCAGGCACTACAGTGCGATGATCTGCTCATTAAACTTAATTTTTTTCCCCTAAAACAACAGCAAAACAGGCAATGTAATGCCATTTTCAAAATCGCATGCAACATTCCTGAACACCTCTGACATTAACATGGTGGTACTGCACAAAACGCCTGCCAAAGTAAGCAGAGTGAAAAAAGGTGTGAGGGATTTGCATGCTTCTCAGTTGTTCAAACAAATATACTATCCTGAAATTTTGTAACACCCAAACTTTGAATCCTGTGTTCAGAAGGGATACTGTCATAAACTTTTATTTACTTCCGTGCTGTCAGCCTGGGAAATCATTCACCATCTCAGAAATCCAAGTTTGAATCTTATTTTGGGTTCTTCCCTCTTCCCATTGCACAACAAGCAAGCCAACAGCCATTAATAGAAGTTGTATGCAAAAGAACAAGGAAATAAGCTTCTGTTGTTCTGTATCATTTTTAGGTAGAATTTTTATAAATCCATTTATTAGTTTAATTAGCATTATGCTGTTTAAACACAGAAATAACACTTCTGATACCAGCTAACTGTTCATGGAGAAATTATGGGCCACTTGGAATACAGAGAGCTTCCCTCTCATTTTTGTCATCCAATTATATATGGAGTCTTTTTGCAAAATTTTAATAATTACTTATTTTTATTTTAAATGCTATAGGTAAAATTTTACAAGTTCTTCATTTATAAATTAACTCTCACATCAGCTGAAAAAAAATTTGGCAAAGTTTTTCTTCCTTTCCTGTCAGTAGAGTAAATGCTGAAGGGTTTACTTAGTAGTTGGCTCATATTTAGAAAGTGTTTAATGAAATTATTAAGCTACTTCATCACAGTTTAGATCCCAGAACTCTCTATTCTTGGTTTTAACAGATAAAGCCATCTCAGATTTAATTTAACAACTTCACACCCTATCACATTAACCTTACCTTCTTAAATATTTAGAGATGAATAATTGTTGTAATAATATTTGTTTGCATTTCCTTGCTCTCCCGCCGCCCCACTCCAGATGCTAAGATAGAGAGGTGGTAGAGTTGTCCAATTTTTTATAATGCTTTTTTTTTTTTATACCACCTCGGAAGGCACTTGCTCCTATCTCGGGTTTACTATTTAGTATAAAGAGTTCCGATTTGGGTATATTTAAGAAAGACTCAGCTGTCAAAAGCAAAGAAACTGGGAATGGTGTTTTGACAACCATATAGTGTTAAAGGAAATACTGTAGTCTGAATAAAATTGCTTATGTTCTCCAAAACAAGAGTAATATAAAAACACTTTTTTATTTATATGGAAAAGCAGAAGCAGAAATAAATTCCAAAGGTTTCCCTTTCTTTAAGAAATTCTGAGAGAACTGCAGTCGCCATCTGTTAAGGGTTGGGAATTGAGCAAGAAGCCACATTTTGAAGGAAAATGAGAAGAAAAGATAAGGGAAGTCTGTGTCTTCCCCACACTCCTCCTCCCCCCGCACTCCACCCCCCGCCCCCGCCGCACCCCCAGGTCAGCGCCCCGCACTCGCCCCAGCTCACCCTGGTTAGATCTGTCCAGAAGAGTCCGTCAGGATCCTAGCCCCCTCCCGCCCCTGTGGGCCCGTTAACCCGGAGCAGATTTGGGAAGGGAAATGTGGCTAATATCTCTAGCAGCTGTCAGAGGAGGGACCTTCCTTCAAAGGGACTGGACAGGGATCCTCCACAAGTTCCCCACCAGTCTTGCAGGCCAGCAGTTTGATAAGGAGCCTGGACCTCAGCTGCAAGTTGCCACTGTGTTAGAAGGGCTGGTGTCTGGGCGGGGGCGGTGTTTGGATGTGCGGGCTTAGCAGCCACAGCCCAGTACGGACCAGCCTGGGAGGAGGCAGGCAGGGGCTCAGGCAGGCGCAGGGGGCGTGCAGACTCTCCCTCTCCGTGCGGGCGGCTCCGGCCCTCACCTGGTGTTCTCTTTGCGCGCGCGCGCGCGCGCGTGTGTTAAGACAGACAGACGTGTTTCAAACTCACGGGGTGAGAAGGGGGAACCTAACAGTGGCTGTAATCAACTAAGGGCGTCGTGCACGGTCGTGGAGCTCCCTCCGTTGGGGCCAAGCTTGGAGGAAGCTGCTGCGCAGGGAAAACTGCGGGTCTGATGGGGGAGGCCGGTCAGATTGTGATGAGAATGGAGACCGTCCGGGCAGTGTTTGAAGGGAGGTTTTAATATTAATAGTTTCGGTGTAGAGACAGAAGGGAGATTGCGTCTACGGCTCCTCGGGGCAGACTCTGGGTGACAGCGATGATGGATGATCCAGCAGAGCCCAACAGCTCCTCCCCTCCAGCCCCAACAGTGTCAAAGCTACTTTACTTGAAGCTTTAGAAATAAAATAAATAAACAGCATCCCCCTTCCCACTCTTCATACATCTCCATCTCCAGCCCCCCCCTCACCGCTCCCCGACATCGATTTATGGATCATTATGAATCAATTACTGTTCTCAATACTTTTCCATTGGCTTAAATAAAACAGTCCAAAGATGAAAACGTGGGGTTCGGTGGGGATTTTTTTTTTCCCCTGACAGGAACAATCGCAAAATCCATTATCTCATAATCAGAGGCACTGGGTTAGGAGGTGAAGCGAAAGGAAGGGTCACCCAGTAAATAAGTGGGGAGAACGCAGTGAGGGGGTCGCCCAGCTGCTGTCTTTGTTCAGTTGGGTCTGTGGGTTTGGTTTGTTTGTTGTTTGGGGTTTTTTGAACGGGGGTGGGGAGGTGGGAGGAGACCCTCGTGAGAATGAGATGCCTACAGGTTTGTAACCTAATTATTTAACTCCTTTGGAGAAATCTATTTGAACGTGTGTCTCGGCAAACATCAGAGGTTGTTGGTAGTGAGGTCACATACGGTAAAGGTGTGGAGGAATGAATGGGTTGTCCGGAGGACGGATTTTCACTTTGTTGTGAGCAACTGTGAGAGGTTTGCTGCTGGAAAGAGGGATTCTCCCTCCCGCAACGCCCTCCCGCGTCCCCGCCGTGGGCTGTTTTTGTCGCTAGGACTGATTTGGGTCTGGGACCGGCCGCCCCCCTTCGCCCCCACCCCCGCCCCCACCCCGGCCGCCCGAGGCTTTTCTTCCCTCACTTGCCCCTTCCGCGGCGGTGCCCGAGGTTCTCTAGGTGTTTCTATGACTACATTGTGTGTGTGGGAGGGTCAGCTGTGGGGGTTGCCCGCGAGAGGGCCGTTCCTGGGCGATCATTTATCAATGTCACCCACATAATGATTCTCTCTGCAGCCTCCTATTGATGAGGATAATTACATTAGCTCAGAGTGACTGATCAATGAAAAACCACCACACAAAAACTTCTTTACTCCTCTATAATACCAAAAACCGATACAGAAATAACATAGAAAGCCTGATTTTCTTTCCTTTCCCTATCCACCAATGGATTCTGCCCCCCACTCCCCAAAAAAGGACGGGGGAGTAAAGTAAGAAAAAAGACCCAGGTTTATTTCGTTTAAAGGAGGATGCGATTTTGTCCGTGAATGCATTTTCTCTAAATATGTTGGCTTCATTCCTCTATTGGTACAGAATATCAACGGACTTGCTAATGTGAGTTGCTTTTAGACTGGTCTGTGGTTTTCCGTTCTTTTTATTTCTTTCTTCCCCTTTGGACATTTTTTTTCTATTTCAAACTAAAAGGAGACAATTACTTTATAAATAACTGGAAAAGGAAATTACCCTAGGTCCTCTTTTCTTTTTTTAAACGTTTGCTTAAGTCGGGTTATCTTTTGTCTTTATCACTTCATAAAGTAGTGCAATTAAAGATGTGATGTTGCATAGGTATAATATGGTGGATCCATAATACGGCGACATAATATGTTATATTCCCGCCTGAAAGTTTGCAGCTAAATTACGATTTCGCTTTTGCTAGACTTAAAAATCAATATTTTCTCAATTAAATAGAATTTTAATGCTTTACTTGCGAGTTGTTAAAGGCGCTGTAAATTTTATTGTTATGTTTCTTGGCTTCGGAGTAGATGCAGGAGGAGACCGGTTGATTCTCATGGTCTTTTTTCTCTCAAAGAACCTAGCCCAGGAACATCCAGTGTGTCAGATCAAATGCAAGCAACAAAGGTAAGGAGGGTTCCTAGAGGGAAGGGGCTAAGGGTGGGGAGCCCGCCAGGGGAGCCCTCCAGCGCCAGAGGCCATTGTCTTGTATATTTTCACCTCTCAGTGTTCCGCCTCCTGAAAGTGACAGAAGTGTCCATTTTCCTCTAATCTTTCTCAAAGAGGAGCACGTTCGACTCCCATCTGTTCCCTGACGATCAGAAAGAAAGCTAAATTTGCGGGAGCATTCTAGATTCTTCCCAGTGTCCCCCACTCTTTTCTGTTTCCTTATTTCACCAAAATGTAACTCCGAACTAGTTCCTTCATGAATTCTGCCATATTTCATATGCGTTCTGGCCTCTTATGTCAGAACTCACTCCCCACCCTCAAGAGCAGCTCACTGTTTACAGATGTTTTCTCCTTCCACACGTCCCACCTAGTAAAAGCTCCCGCAGAGAATTAACTGTGGTGTGTTAATAGCCCAGGTCTGCTACTGCTCTCCCCTGCAAAGCTGAAATCTGGTAAGGTGAGGAACGGCGTTGAACTAACGCTGGAGAGCAGCTCCAGGCGGGCAGAAGCCCAGAGACTTGAAAATTCCAGGCCCAGGGACTTTGTGGGAAGCAAGGTTGTGAAACTTTTAGATTGTAAAGCAGAAAGGAGGATAAGAAAATGAGGCTCGAAGGGTACCAAATAAGAGAAGAATTGAGCCAGGCAGAAAAAAAAAAAAAAAAGAAGGGCCTTTGGGAGCTCTTTGTAATTTAAAAATAAATAATAGTAAGGGAAATTGAATACCTAAGGCTTGCTATTAATTTTTTTAAGCCAATGTCTAAGAACAAGTCCTCTGAAATGCCAGGAAGGGCTGAATTTCCAAATGGAACTACTCACAAAGTTCCTTTGCAGTTCCCTCTTCAGTTAATTTGCTGGGAATGAGAAGACCAGGGAAAGGACTCTGTGTGTGGTGGACCAAGGGCTTAAGTAAGAGTATGGTGGGAAGGGGCACCTCGCTATAATGAGGCTGCTGTTTTAAGCTTGAATAGAGAAGGGGGGGAGAGGATAGAGAAAAAGGCACACAACACCACAATGCACTTTAAAATAATTCTCACCTACCTGCCTTTCTTTTTCATTTAACTCACATACTCTATCAAATGTTATACATAGGTGGTGGGAATTTCTAGTTCATCATCTTTTGTCCAGAGACCCACCGGATTGATTCCCCTTCTCTTAGATTCCTGACATGTAAGCCTAGACCATGGCCTTTTTATCAAGTGAGTGGGGCTTTGTTAATGTATTTGTACTTTTCTGCTTTCAGTCTAAGTTTCTCACTTTGGCGGAAGGAGGGGTGCAAGAAAGGAGGGGGAGGGGAGCAGGACACAAAGACTTTATCTCGTTCTCACCAAGCAAGTTTCAAAATAGGAACTTAATGGGAAGAAAAAACGAAAGAATGGACAAAAAATAAAGAGGGGGTGAGGATTGTTTATCACAACAGGTTTACTTGTCTGGAAGAAAGGTGATTCTATGATTTTTTTTTCCTTTGAGGATTCTGATTTCTTCATATTGAAACATTTTCAGATTTCAATCCTTTAGCAGACAAAACCTCAATATAAATATGACATGGGCCACTGGCAAAAAAATGAACTTAAACTCACTGCTAAGAGAGGAGGGGGAGTGGGGAGCAGAGAGAACCCTTTCTGATTAATAACTAGCAGGGTAATGTTGAGGGCTTTTTCTGCCCGATTGCCTTTTTGAATTAGAGCCGATTTCTTCACACTTCAATAGTGCCTGTCTCCTTTAAAATGACTGGCAGATTTGTTTCTCTTTTTTCTCTCCCTGAGACTTAATGATGTAAATTTTCTAATTAGTTAAATCATATTGCTTAAAGGCCTAATATATACGGTGTAAGAAACGATCATCCTGATATGAACCTCTCGAAATATTCGGAGAAATAACATTTGACTTTTAGGTTGAGGGATGAGAGAGGAGGAAGGGCTATTACGGGAAGCTGTTTAGAGGAGAGAAGGCACGGACCCGGCAACATGTTAAATTAATAGTTGAAGTTGAGCTGGGCTCACACCCCAAGTCCGCTTTTATTTTTCAATCAGCGAAGATTTAATTGGCAGCCCTCAGGCCGGGAGATCTGATATTTTCTCATTAGTTTCCCATCACTAATCTTGAGCGTTAGATTGGCTTAAAGGTTGTCAACATTTGACCAATTTTATTTAAGGGGAAAAAATCACGCATTATGGCTCCGGGAGGTGAGATCTGCAAATAAATCCTGCTTGGATCAGCGGAACTAACAGGCGAAAAAAATGTTGACTATTCGTCGGCGCATTTAATAAGTTGCATTAATGTATATTTCAAGGCTAGGGAGAGAGATTATACATGTGCTTCATAGATGCAGATGAAAAGGGGTTGATGGAGAGGGGGGTGCACTATAAGCGGAGTGGGGAGGTAAAGCTAGACGTAGGTATGTTGCCTAACAGCGGGTAAATAACCCAAGTGGAAGAGCGGCTGAGGGTTTAGGAGCTACACTCCCCCCGCCCCGCTTCCTTTTGCAGCTGCGTAAAACTGCAAAGCCTCTTGTAGCGCCAAGCGGCTCGGCTGTCTGGTCCAGAGATAACATAAGAGCGCCCCCTGCTGGCTAACTGAGTAGACGGCTGCGCGTCAGCCCCCTGCGAAGCAAGTCGTGTTTTTCCGCGCTCCCCACCCCCGCCCCGCTCGACTGACTCGCTTCACCACCACCACTTCTGTTCTGCAAAAGAACCCCGCGGTAGGAGAATAGTTTGTCAAAGCTGAACATTTAAGTGAATATATGAGAAAAATAATAACATACGAAAAATAAAACAATAAAATACGAACCCCCACCTTCACTTGGCCTCCAGGGAATAAACTATCAAATGACTAAGAAAGGGACAGGTATTCTTCTAAATCTCTTTATTTTCCGGGGTTTTGCTGTGACTTGTTTGTTTCTGCCGAGCTGTAGATTTCGAGTCCAAGGAAATATGTTTAATAGATGCTGTAGAAGTGGTTGTTGTTGTTGTTGTTTTTAATGGATATCTGATGGGAAAAGAGGCCAATACAAAACAACATTTTACAGCCTTGAAAAATTAAACTCCCGGGAACTCTCACTATTTCAGTAAAGTCCCAAGAAATCGCTTTCGGATTTCAGACAGTTGCTTGTCTTGAATGACCCTTCGCTGTACCGCCAAGAAATCTCGGCCCCTGTCTGGGTTTTGGTTTTGGTTTTAAATAGAGAATGTGCTTGAAAGTTGTCATTATATCTACCTACCTACACACACACACACACACACACACACACACACACACACACGCAAGTCTTTTCTCCGAAGGTCCCTCTTCTTTCTCCGCTGTGTTCTCAATTTTGCTGGAAACGGAAAGGAGAACTGAAATGCACCAAAATAAACCGCCACTGTCTTTGACACTTGATCTTCCCCGGGTGCTTCACGCCAGTGCAAGGTGTGGGACTAGATGAGAGTGCTGGGGTTATTTTTCAACCTTTTCGGTGCACAGAGGCGCTTTCTTGGCATCCCAGTGCATCTTCCCGAATTCTAACCACCGTACGGCGAGGGCGCGCAGGTAGCGAGAGCCGGGACAACCTCGGGTCGGAAGACCCGCCACCAGCCTCTCTTCCCCGGGAAACGCGCTGGCCGAGCAGCTCTGACGCGGAAAGTCTTCTGGCCACAGCCGGATCCCACCGAAAGAGAGTAAATCTGTAGTGAGGAACGACTTTAGTTTATAGGGAGTTTGGGGGGGATGCTTTTTGAAGGTACCTGATGGCGGGATTTTGTGGAAACAGCTCTGAGAAATGAGGGGAAGAAACAGCGGGCAGGGAGGACGGCAAGGGAAAGGTGGGTCTCTTGATGTTCATTTCTTGCCAGAGGATCAGGACCTTAGAGTTTGAAAATCCGTTCTCTTACCTCACTTCTCCCTAGGCTCCCCCGCCCCGCGTCACGCCTTCTCCAATCCTCCTCTTTGGGGATGCTCCGGGAAGGGCAACCGGGGACTTGAGGGGACCAGCGCTCCTAGGGCAAGGCGGAGGCAGCCCGGGCTGATGCCAGTGAAGTGATGCCTCAGTCCTCCGGTTGTGTTTGAAGAATTGCTGGGGCTATTATGACAACTGAGGTAAAGTTAAATATTTATACTCCAACGTGTTCTCATTATTTTTTGTCTGTTTTGAAAACATTCAGTGCGTTCAAACCTACTTTAAACATAAATCCTGGTCTGGCTGAAGCAGAACCTGTCTCCTGTCACTGAAGTTGACTTTTGGAAAAGTCTTCATTAAGCTCAGAAGTGAAAGGAAAGTTATCTGTAAACGACATTAGTTTAAATATATATGTGGATATGTACATATAGTTCATTTAAATATATATGTGGATGTGTGCATATGTGGCACACATATTTTATATATATCTATTTCCACCTAGTTATAATAGAGAAAAGGAAGTAAGTCCCCCCCCCCCCCCCCCCCAGCTGAATCCAAATAAAAATAATTCCAGGAGATATTCTCACAGAAAAAAAAAAAGAACATGAAAATCTCATTGTGTTTGTCTCAGTTCGACTTAATGAAATTTGGAGACATTGACAGTCTGGTCAGTGCTCTAAGTAAATTAATACAAAGGTCCTTAGGAAGAAACCAAAAACACCTCTTACCATTAATCTTAAACCACTTGAAGATTATGATTAAATGAATGGGATCACTAAGCATTATCATCTCAAATAGCTATTAATTGTCCCCACCCTTTTATTGTGGCAACAAAATAAACTCTCCACTAGGAATGATGTTTCTTCCTTTTTATCTTTGTTTTCTGTTTTGCTTGAAGGGCAAAGAAGGGAAAACAGACTCTAAGAAAACCATCTCAAAAGTCTTGGATTTGCTGCTGGTAAAAGGCTGCTGTGCATTTCTGATTTCCTCATCTTTTGCTACAAAGGAAAAAGAAATCTAATGATGTGTCTACATTTGATGAGACGAAAACACTAACAACAGCGAAGGTGCACTTATTTTAGTTTTTTTCCCCCTGATTTTGTTTTAATATCCTCTAGTTTAGCAGGTTGAAAGCTGTGGAGATGTAAAAGGATGTTCACTTGTCCACATCTATTCGCTGACTTTCATCACTTGAATTTTGTAGGATTTTTTTTTTTTTTTTGTCAAATAGAAGTTATGGGAAAGAGAATTAGACACTTGCCAAGGGACAACAATATTATACACTTTCAAGTAAGCTCCACCTAATCCCGTATTTGAGTGCTGAGGGGGTGTGTGCTATTTTCCCTTAATAAACCTCAAAGCCCTCATTAGACATAAAGAGGGGTGAGAACTCTATTAGGGGGCATTCTGACAAAAAAGGAAGCAGTGCATCTCTGCTCTTAGAGCCCTAGGAAAGGATACCCGGAGAAAACGCCAAAGCCGTTGTGTTTTCCTTTAGAGCCCTGAAGTTGAGCAGACTTCCCAGAGAAATACAGAGTAATTAACATTTTACAAAGCAAAATGCAGAAACGGAGGGTGGTGGCTAACAATAAAGAAATAAATAAACCATACTAAAAATTCTTTTTCAAACCCTATAAATTTTCAGAGGTCACGAAAAATCAGTGGAAACCCGCCCCCTCCAAACTGACCACACAGCTCTCCTGCCCTGGAATTGGAGACCCCCCTCGGATGGAGCACTGGGAGCTATTACCTTGAGACCACAGGCAAGGGAGGGGGTGTGGCCCCTGCCCCCTTCCCCACCTGTTCCGTCCTCCCCTCCCAGAGGCTCAGGACAGGCGGGGAACTGCACCGATTGTGTCCCCAATCATCAAGGGGTACTATGAACTGAGGCTCCTACTAAACCAAGGAGGAAACCCCACCAGGACCCCAGCAGCCTAAGAACCCGCCAAAGGGAAGAGGTCCCCTGTCCCAGGCACACCCAGCTGCCTGCCCAGTCCCGGGCCAGGCTCCAGGTGCCCCGGTGGACAAAAGGATCGTAGGCCACGTTGGTCCTGGAGCAGGTGTGAAATGCAATGGAGAGGAACAATGCGTCCCCTCTGCACGCTATGTTGTGTGTGTGTGTGAGCGTGTGTGTGAAAGAGAGAGGTGTGCACTGTAGAGCGGGCCTCTGGCCGCAGATGTCAGCTGGGGATGTTCACCCACGCAGCTTCGGGGGCCACAATCCCACACCTCCCCATGTCTCCCACCTCCCCCACCCCACCAGCTCTCCAATCCCGGGTCACACCTGCAGAGGTGTGGTGCCTTTACTGGAAAGCGCCTGAGGAAAGATCCGAGGAGGAGAGGCGTCAGGGGAGCAGGGGGAGGGGCTGCGAAGAGAAACGGTACCTCCGGAGCTCAGACATCCCTATCTTGGAGTAATTGTCATCACTCTCAATCTTTCCACCCTGACCTACGGTTTCCAAAAAAGCAGAGATGGATTCGCGGGAAAATCGGGTTTATGAAAACGTCGGGGGTTTGACGCAGGCTTCGGAGACCTTGCGCAGGCTTTGCTTAGATTCAGAAGTATGATTTTAATTTTCTTAATGAAGGCGCGCTCTAGAGCTCAGCTGGTAATGGCTGTGCTGAGTTTAATAGACTTCTGTCGAACAGAAAAAGACGGATAACTATCGGTTATAAGTAATCTGCTCTAATGCAATTATTTTCCCGGGTTCGAATGTCATTGTGTGGAGAGGGCAGGAGTGAATTAGGGCCCCGGGGAGCGCGGACGCGGGGCAAGGAGACGGCCTGAAATACGAGCCAAACCTGTTTTGTGAGATGCACTTGGGTTTGGGGGTCGGGGTCGAGGGCTTCAAAGCCCTTGGTCTGCACGTGTGAAAATCTCTCCGTCTCTGTCTCTAGCCTCCTTCCCATCCCCCCCATCCACAGTCTTCCTCCTCCATCTTCTCCTCCCTCCTCCTGTCTCCATTTCTCCTTCTTTTCTCTTGTAGCTTTCTCTTCCCCTCCCTCCTCCTCTCTCTCAGAGTTAATGTGAATTTCCTTTTCTCCTCCTGTTTCCTGTGTCTTAGTATTTCAGGCAGATCTATTGGGACCAAAGTATTTTTCCAAAACACACTCACACAGAAGTAGGCTCTTGGTCTGTGTCAGCCACTTTTTGAAATCCAAAAGAATTGGGAAGTTTAAAATATTGATGATGCCATGTACACACACATAGTAATATACAGGTGGGATTATTTCTGCCTGAATACAGAGCCAATCCAGGTCACTGTCTGAAAGGAGCCCCATCTTCGCTCTCACACAAATTGTCAACTGTGGTAGGTTTAATTTGAAATTACCCAAACTCTTCTTAGCTCTCCACTTTGCCTGGTAAATACAATCTCAGGCAAACGTGACTTCAAAAAATAAGTCAACGTAGCTCGTAATTTCCGTTTTTACAGAAAACAAGCTGAATTGGTGGAAGGAAAGCCTCAGGCATTCACCTAGATGAAGGGTTTGAAGGCAAGGCAGGCCCTCAGGCCCGCAGGTGAGGCAGCGCAGCCAGGCACGGACCAGGCACCATTGAGCCCAGCCCTCCTGGCTGAACCTCTGTACACAGCCACTCCAGCCCCACTTTCCTGCCAGCCTCTTTCTTCAGGTCCCGGGGAACAAAGACATTTCTTGAGACTGACAGACAAAAAGGGATAAATGAACCCCGAGCTATCCGTGTCTATTCCAAACCTGTGAGGTGAAGCCAGGGTAGCTAGCTGGGCCTGTTGCATCTCTCGGTTCCACTGATCGCCTTGGTCTACGGTTCTTTAGGTTTCTCTCTTTTTCTTCCCATCTTCCTCTCCCTCTCCCTTTTCCCTGTTCCCTCTCCTCCCTCCTTCTTCCTGTTACACACACACAGACACAGACACACACACACACACACACACACGACCTAGGCACACATCACAGAAACAGCCACAAAGCTTGGTAATTATTATCTCCTCTCCCTACCCTTGGAGAAGGAACTGGCAACCCACTCCAGTGTTCTTGCCTGGAGAATCCCAGGGACGGAGGAGCCTGGTGGGCTGCCGTCTATGGGGTCCCACAGAGTTGGACACGACTGAAGAGACTTAGCAGCAGCAGCAGCAGCAGCTCCCTACCTTATTCTCTTGCTTCTGCAGCCACTCTTCAACAATGGGAAAGGAAAAACATCAAACATATTTGCAAGGTGCCCTGAGGTACCTTTGGTGAGGAAGAGCCCAGCTGGTGCCCCACAGGAACTTGGGGTGTCCTGGAGAGTGAGGTTCCCATTACTCAAGGTCTCAAGGTGGACACCACCTACAACCTGGGAGTTGGGGGTGAGGGGGTGTTGCTTTTCACTTTTCTCTTCCCCCAGGCTCTTCCCTGACTGCTGGGAAGGGAATTAGGATGAGATCCTCAGGTCCCAACCACTCCCTGGACTTGGAGAAGCAGAACAGAGCAGGCACCTCCTAGCTGCAGAGCAGTGGCTGCCAGGGGTCCCACATTGGTGGCCGAGAAAAGTCTGCAGCCAGGAGGGCAAGCGCTTCAACTACTTAACTGCTCAGCCTGCAGTGTCCATTAAAGATAGGGAAGATCGCAGGCAGTGCTCAAGCCCAGCTGCTCCAGCGCCGGCCCGCTCCGTCAGTCTCTGCTGGGATGGGGGCCTCAAGGCCGCGGGGTGACTTCTGGTGATACCAGGGTGGAAGGCCTGCCTCTAGCTCCAGGAGTAGATTTGGAACCAGAAAAAAGAGTGACTGTCAGAGGCACTCCCCTCCCACGCTCACCCCTCGTGGATGAAGTCACTCTGTCATCCCTGGATCTGTCATCCTTTGAAGGCTCCACGGTAGGAAACTGCCATGTGGTATTGCTTTGATGACCTAGGAGAGCAACAGCAAAGACCCAGGAAGTCCCCATGAGCTTCAGTGGGTCTAAGTCTGCTTTGGAACAGATTCTGGGAAAAGAGAAGAGAGAGACTCTATTATCCAACAGTGAATTTTCCAAGATTCTGCTCAGCCGAAGAAGGCTGAGAAGGGCTTGGCAAAGAGCCAATTACCCCCCAGACTCCCCAGGAAGAAACCTGGCCAGAATAAGACTCACAACCCCCAAACCCACTGAGAACTCTTTACAAACATGTCTTTGACTCTAGCCTGGGCTGCTTGTCAGGAGTCTGCGGGCTTTCACAGCCCAGTGTCTCCCCTGAAGCAACCGACAGATTAGGGCTGGGGGAACATAAGGAGGCCTGCTTGAAGAACGAGGTGCGCTTCCCTCCCCTCTACTCCCCTCTTTTAAATGTCAGTAGGAAAAAGCAATAGATTAAGCATGTGATTATATTCACACGGAATTAAGGTATAAAACTGAAAATGCACACCGTGTTTAGACATTTTTAAGGGACTGTCCTGAACATGATGTGCTTTTGTGGGACAAGACACTTAAATATAAGCTTTAAGGATCAAGAACATGAAGAGTGCCTAATGTCCCCTTACCTCACCTTCACATAAATAAAACGGGGGAGAGGTCTCAGTAAGGAAAGTCAAGCAACAAGAGCTCCTAAAACAATCTAACCGGTTCACAAATATAACACAGTATTGTATTTTTAAAAGTAAGTTCCCCTTAAGGAAAGTTAGAGGCGAATAGCTGACTACAAAGTTTAACTTTTCTCATTTACTCATAGACCCAGGTGTCTTAATTCCAAAACAGACCGAATAATCTGAACAGAGGGGTAATGTTGCCAGCCTCCACCTCCCCCATGCCTTGCCCCCGCTCCCGCCGCAGAGCAAGGGCAGTTGTTAATACTAGACGCTTATCCAGCGGCCTTAGGACTTTTGAATGTTGAAGTGAAAGTGTAAATAGAATAAGGTCACAGGTGATTGACAAGTTCAAGTTACTTAGCTCAATTATCAAAATTTTATTTCTAAATTATGTTCAATTTGATTTTCCTGCTTTGCTATAAATGACCTTCGAAAATCCAATGGGAGCAGACATTTTACACCACGTCTTGTGTACCATGATTTATTTGTAAAGTCATTTTGTGATATATGCCTCTTTTAATGTTTCTGTGGAGACCAAGTCTTTCCATTTAGAAACACAGCCATCAGTTTAATTCAAAGGCAGTCACCTTAAAGACACAATGATCGCTAAACTTGAACAACTTTTAAAAATGTTTCTAAATTTGTAAAGTGCAGACAGAACCCATAGTGTTTAGAATATAAATCCCTGGATATTAGCATGCTGTATTTAATGTCCATCCATCTAAACAACAGATAAGAGTGCAATTTGTAAATATATACCCTACAACTCACTTTTAACATGCTATCACAAAGTTCTCCTATGCATTTATTTAACAGATAACGAAGCTCTTCAGATCAAGGCTCAGGCCGCCACATCTGGAAATGCTTCCCTGTCTCTAATCTGCTGCCCCCTCCCCACCATCGCTCCCTCCAGCCACCAGTGAAATAGCTAAAGCCTCTTCTTCCACTATTATATGATAACATCAGTTTTTAATCAGTGAGAGGCACTCCTATTTAAATTTACAGGACGACTCTTTATTTCATTTATCTTTTCTTTGGGAGGAAAGTGAAATAAGAGCACCACCCTTATTAATTATAAGATTGATGGGGTGAAAAAAGCCAACTGAATTTGGCTTGCAAATTATTAGTAGAGGTATGAATATTTATGACTGTGCCAGGAACTGCAGTCATGAACCCTGGGTATCAAGCTTGGGAGACAGTCAGACCAATGCATCAGTGAGGGTTCAGTCTCCCCAAATCTGACATGACATAAATGCAAGCTTCCAAATTAGACCCAGGGTGGGCCCCCATCAAACCCCTACCTTTTTTTTTTTTTGGCTAATCTTGCTAAATATGAACTTACTTCTAATGGCCTCTATTATAAAATTTAAAGATATCTTTTAAGATGAAAACAGATACCTATACATTTTGTGAGGAAAATCTATGTGCTTTTCCCACTTGATATTCATTTATGTTTTAAATCGAATGTATCTATAAAATACTTGTGACACACATTTTAAAAATTTCAAGCTTCTTTGTTCAGTGTAAAAATCCTGAAAACCTGAAATATCCTAGATATAAAGAGGATTTAAATAAATACAGTCTAAGTTAGATACAGAAAAAAAGAAATGAGAGAGGAAAAGAAAACAGCAGTGGAAAAGAGATGAAAAGAAAAGTATTCTACCTCTTGGCTTTATTTCCCTTTACTGCACCAGACTTTCTCGTGTTTTAGTCCCAAATTGAGGCAATTTAAATGCAAGGTGAGGAAGAAAGGGTCAAGGTAAAAAGGGAAAAGGTTATGACAAGGACTTAATAATTGAATAAAAAACAAACTATGCCCTCCTCTTTTCCTCCTCTTGATTCTACATAAGAGGGTTTTATAGTGCTTTGGAGGAGGAGCTGAGGACTTGAGACTCAGTGAGCTCAACTCTCATTTCACCACTGACTTCTTTTCTGTAACAGAATTGTTGAGTAGGGGCCGACCCAATCCTGTGGAAGTAGCTCACTCTGACATCAGAGCCAGCTTAGCACACATATTTTGAAAAGGAAGACAAGTTGTTTTCAAAACAGAAATGCTAAGCATTCTAAAAAGCATAAGCAATTTAAAAAACGCTCTTCAAATTTTCTGAAAAACTCCCAACTACATATATATATGTGTGTGTGTGTGTGTGTGTATATACATTTACATACATAAACACGTTTTTTTTCACAATTGGAAGTGGATATTTGTGCTAAATTGATGCTTTATGTATATCCTGTCTCAATTTGTCTCTTCTCTGTAAGGATATAATTTTTTTTAAGGAAGCGATACCACTGACAACAATTTACTTAAATTCACAAACCTTGAAATGGATGCATCTCCTATCAATCACACTCAGTAGCTACAGTAAAACACATTCAACATTTGTATATCAATAGTGGCACACATACAAATCTGTTTTGTTCAATTTAAATGCTCTTCAACATGTCATTTCTTATTTTTCTGGAACATGTCCTGTTTCAGCTGATTGTTAAATCCTTAACCTAATAAAAATTCAAAATAGAATATTTACTTGTCATGGATTTCAGAGGTGAAAGGTAGGCTTTGGGGACAATCTGACCAACTCCTCTTATCTTTCCAACAAAGAACCGGAAGTCTAAAGATGGCAACTGATCCATCCCACTCATATAGCTCTAGTTTCTGGACACGATCCCAAAGGCCTTGAGGCTGATTTTTCATATGAGAGGGTTCTTCCCATTTTCTGCCCTTTATATTAGAGCAGTATTTATAATACTACACACAGACTTTTCTACTAATATTTTTCTTCCCAGCAAACTGACAATGGAATTCTTGTTAAATAATAATAAGATATCGACTTCTCTGTTTGCCAGTATGAAGATTTGTTGTTGATCTGTGATATCTGTATTGATTAGGCAAGATGAGGTCTCTCCTCTACCTGAAGGATAAATAGATCTCGGGATTGGCACAAAAACAAACTTTATATTAATAGAAACTCTAATCTTACTGGTTACACATCAGCTCAATCAAGCTAGAAACAGATATAAATAGGAATAACTGAGAGCAGTGCTTCAAAATCTCCAAAAATGTTCACTAGGGATATTTAAACTGAATGAGAGTTCCTTGCTTCAGCACTGCAGGGCAGCTCAGTCGGGTCTGACTCTGCAACCCCGTGGACTGCAGCGGCACGCCAGGCTTCCCTGCCCATCACCAGCTCCCGGAGCTTGCTCAGACTCATGTCCAGTGAGGCAGTTCTGCCACTTCAGCACTAGCAGCCTGATTCTGGGTAGCCTTCCTGCCTGGCTGTTCCATTCACCCCAAATTGAATCCTACACATGCTTCATCTTTTCTACATTAAGGGGAATCCTATTCATGCCTGAGATGATCTTATATTTATGATGGCCTCTTCTGTCAAACTGTTATTTCTGTAGCTTGCTGTCAAAAATGCCACTCCAAGTTTCCTCTCCACCTCTCTTTACCCTCTGTCATAGTAACTTGGAAGGTCTAATCCAAGCGGAATTTACTTCACCTGTAAAATACAGCAAGGAAAACTTTTTTTCACTTATGCATCTCTCCCTTCCCCCCACCCCTAGCTTTTCCTTCATTCTGTATAAGGTTCATTGTTTCTCCTTGTGATAAAAATGTTCATCCAAGCAGTTTCTCTTAAGGTTCAAAAACCTACCTCTTGTGAGTAAAGTTTATATATAAATATGTTCAGCATATTTTCTAAGTCCATGCTGCTTAATACTTAAGCATGAAAGGAAACAACACTAAAATGAAAATGCCCTCCAATTATAGAAAGTTCTCAAGCATAAATAGCAGATATTTAATTTTGAAAATATAAAAAATAAAATATGGGACTTGTTAGCATTTACAAGTCCTTTCTTTATCAGTGTGGCCTCTTTTTTGCTACATTTCCATTTCATTATTTTTGCATGAATATGATAAATGGTCATTAAATCTAACCATTTTTACTTAATGTTCATAAAAACTGGTAGGTTTTCAAACAGATGTGGCCTGATATGGTTCAGTGAATTTAGTGGACTTTTCATATAAATGGAATAATAACCATACAGAAGATGAATTTTATACCCTTGTTTACCTCTTCTAGAACTTACCCTTATTATAATTACAAATAGTGTTTATGTATTATGCAATATATATACCATTGTCCAGACACTGCACAAACCTTAACTTGATCACTGCCATCTAGACATTACAATTCAAGATAGCACTGACACCAAAAAATAGAGAGAAACGTGGACATATAGTAGACGTGGCATAGTTATATATTCTTTTTTCTATAAAAAAGAAAATGTAATGAAATTTGGCTTGTGAATGAACAAATTGTATCTTCTTTCCACTTTTTTTTCTTTCAGACTCAAAGAAGTGTTTGGAAAAGAAATAGTTCATTTCTTTTCTATCAATTAAGGATAACATGAAGAATAACCCTTCCCCTTTTAACTGTTTAAAAAGAGGTCAGCAAAGAGAAGAAGCTGGCAGTCAGAGCTGCTAAGTGCAGGGGCTAGGCAGGTTTAACTAATAAAGGCAGGAGAGCCCGGTGGTATAAGACAAACCTTTACAGTAAGACTGTCTGGGTCTAGACGCTGGCTCAGTCACTAATTAACTATGTGACCTTAAGCAATAACTAACACTTCTAAACTTTTCATAGGGCTATGACGAGATGGTCAAATGAGTTGATGCGTGAAGGAATTTATCTAGTATTTGATTCATGGTGCATGTATGTGCATGCACAGTCTGACTCTGTACAACCCCTTGGACTGTAGCCCGCCAGACTCCTTTGTCAATGGGATTATCCAGGCAAGAATGCTGGAATGGGTTGCCATTTCTTCCTCCAGGGGATCTTTCCAACCTTACAGACTGAACTAGCGTCTCTTGTGGCTTCTGCATTGGCAGGTGGATTCTTTACCACTGAGCTACCTGGGAAGCCCTGATTCATGGTGAGGATTCATAAATATCAGTGGCCTCTGTTATTATTATTATTGGACTAGTCAACGCCCCACCCTCCCTCCTAGCTTGGATAGGATCATATATGGACAATTGGTGAAATTTAGACCCTTTTACTTTTATTAATCATGTATCTAAACAATATTAGTATGGGCTTCCCTGTTGGCTCAGATGGTAAAGAATCTGCCTGAAGTGCAGGATACCCTGATTTGATCCCTGGATAGAGAAGATCCCCTGGAGAAGGGAATGGCTACCCACTCCAGTATTCTTGCCTGGAAAAATCCTATGGACAGAGGAACCTAGTGGGCTACAGTACATGGGGTTGCAAAGAGTCAGACATGACTGACTAACACTTTCCTCAATCCAATCAATTCCCAGGGACTAATCATTTTATCCCCTAAATGCATCTTTAACTTTTTTGTTTCCCTCTATCTCCACTACCACCACCAAGCTACTATTATTTGGACTTGATAGTTGGGGGTTCTGGAGTCAAGTCTGGTTCCATCATATTCCTATTTTAAAGCCTTCAATGGAAATATACCATTCTTAGGATAAACTCTTAAAATTGATGGATTTTGCTCCTGTCGCTCATCTCCAGCCTCACCTGGAATCTCCTCATTCTCTTTAATCCAGTCACACTGTCCACCTGTATGTTGCTAGTCTAGTCTAGTTTCCTGCTTACCCTTAGGGCTCTTGCACTTTCCATACCCTCTGTCTAAAGGTTCTTCTCTTCTCTCCTCTGCCATCTCCCATCTCTAAAAAGGCCAACTCTGTGCCATTTCCACGGGCAAGTTTTTCTTGGTTATTCCCCCTCTAGATCAGGCTAGATTCTCTATTCTCATAATACCATTAAAATTTTCTTTGAAGCATTATCACATTTACACTTAACTAAGAATTAATCACGTAATTATTTGTTTAATGTCTGTTTCTCCTGCTGAAGTGCCGTTCCATAAGGACAAGATCGGGTATGTTTGGTTCACTTCGGTATCCTCAATGTCTAATAAATGTTTTTTGAAGGAAAAACATGAAAGTGAGGGAGCAGCTAAATAAGATAAAGCCTGGAAAGTGTCCGCTGGATTTAGCAACTAAGAGGTCACTGGTGACCTTGGAGAGGGTAGTTAAGGTGGCATGGTATGGGTACACGGCAAATTGAAGTCAGTTTGAGGAGTGAAAGGAGGTGAGGAAAGAGGCAGTGTCATTGTAAACTAATGTCAAGAATCTTGTTCATGGGAAAATACAAACAATACGACCCTTGATAAAGGGAAGATGTAGGATCTTGGGATATTTCACTTTTAAAGATAAGAGAGAACTGAGCTTCTTTAAATGGCTAAAAAGAAAGCAATAAAAGAGAAGATATACAGATGAACTGAGAAATAAGGGTATAGGAAAAAGAAGATACATTTTAATAGAGGGAGGTCATAGCACAAGCTGGGATCCAGAGCATAAGGTATGTTTTGTGAAAGTTAAAAGTTACCTCTTCATTGAGACAAGAGGAAAGGAAGGGAAGGGTGGTGTACAGATAGATTAAATAGAGATGTGGGGCCCAGAAGGTGATATGGGTTCTGCTTAATAGTCTGGATTTTTTTCCCAGGTGTAGGAAGCACTCAGAGAAAAGGGAAGGTGGGGAAAAAATACAAAGAGAGGTACACGCTTAGGATCACTGTTTGAGGAGAGTGGGAGAGGAAGCTGATCAGGATCGGGTCAAAAGACTGCTGAACCTTGCCAAGGGAGATTTGTGGTGCCAACCATCCATATCATTGTGTAATTTTCTCCAGAAGTGCTCAGCAATTTCACCGAAGGAGTGAGATGTGTGGATTCTTCAAAAGAGTTTGCAGGGAAAGAGCAGTTAGGAAGTTGAGAATAGAGGTTGGGGGGTATTTGAATTATTGAGCCCACTGGGTCTAAATTGGATAAAGAAGGAAAGGAAGACACATGGTTGTGACAGGCGGGGCGTACAATCTGATACAGGGTTGGGTGTTTTCTTGGAATAAAGGAACAGAGAGGTTCTGCGATCTAGGGGCACGTAGGAGAGTGGGGTGAGAGACTATTGTGAGGGAATTTCAGATGCAGAAGTGGAATTTCCTGGGGGATAAATAGATCCAGATTGACCACAGCGGGTGGTGGATATGGTCTGAGGCACCTTCACGGCTGCCCTCCAAGCTGACAGCACCCTCTCTTCTCTTCTCACTTTATGCTGGAAATCCCTTTTATGCTCCCTCAGCTAGATCACTAAAAAAAGGGGGGCAAAGGAAAAAGTGGTGGTGGTGTTTATTCACTTACTTTTTGTCAGTTTAGTTCCATTCACTTCTACTAATATTTAGTGTGTAAATGCCAGGTGCCAAGACACTGCTGTGGGATGAAGAGATTCAGTGTTTCCTTTCGAGGTTTATCATCCTGCTAACTTTGTGGAGAGGAGATTTGGGGTGTGTGGGTGGGAAGACTGGAGAGAGAAACATGACCAGAAGCAGCATTTGTGGCTTCACTATTTAATAGCTCTATGTCCCTGGAATATTTATTTAACCTCTCTGTGTCTTAGTTTCTTCACATGTATAACGGGAACATTAATAGTACCTATCTTGTAGGTTTGTTAGGAAATTATTTATTTATCATGATGCCTTAAAGATGCCATGGCTGGAGCAGGAAAGGTACAAAATGAGATTGGAACATTGTGAGTAAAAATGAGGAAGTGCTAACAAAAAAATGATGGGGGCCTGTCAAAAGAGAGATAGGAACCAGCCCAAAAGAGTTTCCCACTGGCCAAATCTGTGATAATTTGGGCATCAAAAATAAAAACGGATGCAATAAATTAATTATTAATCACTAGTTATTAAAATATCAATTAATAAATAATTAATAAATTAAGAATCTGTGAGTCTACAATAATAAATAAATACATAAATAAGGAGAGGAAGTTCTTTCTTATGGTAGTATGTCCATTAATAAATGTAGAGGGGATGATGAAAAATTTAAAAATGCTACTTTGCAGCAATCATAGAAAAAAATAACTTAGGCAAGAACCATCAATGAATTCTAAAATTAGTGGAGGAAAGTTGATGAAGAATAAGATGTTCATATTATAGAGAAGTACAGTGGAGAAAATGGACAACACTTTCATCAAGTGATCAAAATTAACATCATCCCAAAACGCATGACTTGCTATCAACATGATACATGGAAAAAGACACAACCTCACTTCTTTTTAATTTTTTTGGCTGCTATGCAGCTGGTGGGATCTGAGTTCCCTGACCAGGGATGGAACATGAGCCCTTGGCAGTGAAAGTACAGAGTCTTAGCCACTGGACTGCCAAGGAATTCCCACAGCCTCACTTCTTAGTATTCCAGCCACAAATGCACAGCCTAAATGTAGTCATCTGACACAGCACACAAGCCCGTACTGAGGGACAGTGTATAAAACAACTGGCCTGCATTATTCAAAAGAAAGGCCAAGGAAATATTCCATATTAAAGGAGACTGAAGAGAGAGGACAATTGTGATTCATTGTCCTGGACTGGATTCTGTACTGGAAAAATATATATACTGTAAATGACATTACTGGGACAATAAGAGAAATTGGAATGTGGTCTCTTGATTAGATAAAAGGATTCTATCAATATTAAATTTTCTAAATTTTATAACTACTATAGTTATGTTAAAAATATGCAGTAAAATGTAAATAGGTAAAGTAGCATGATATATACACCAACTCTTAATTGTTTAGGAAAAATTATGGAGAGGAAGAGCAGGAGAAAATGGTAATTCAAGTGCTGCGAAACTCGAAGAACTGGTGAATCTAGGCTAAGGGTGTACAGGAGATTTGTATATTTCTTATGAATTTTCCATGTTTGAAATTAGTTAAAAATAAAGTATAAAAATAAATGTAAAAAAATCCTGCCATACTCTCAATAAAAGTTAATTATCTCCTCCTCCTCCTCCTCTCTCCCTTCCCCTGGACTTCCCTGGTGGCTCAGTGATCAAGAATCCATCTGCCAAGTAGAAAACGCAGGTTCTTTCCCAGGGTCAGGAAGATCCCCTGTAAAAGGAAATGGCAACTCCCTCCAGTATTCTTGCCTGGGAAATCCCATGGACAGAGGAGCCAGGCGGGCTACAGTCCATGGGGCTGCAAAGAGTCAGACACTACTTAGTAACTAAACAACAACCACCTCTCCCCACTACCCACCCACGACCACCACCAGTTGGGACATTCTTGCAGTATTTGAGGTAGAAGTAGTGTGTGTGTGTGTGTGTGTGTGTGTGTGCACATGTCCGACTCTTTGTGACCCCATATACTGTAGCCCACCAGGTTCCTCTGTCCATGGAATTTTTCAGGCAAGAAGTACTGGAGTGGGCTACCATTTTCTTCTCCAGGGAATCTTCCTGACCCAGGGATTGAATGTGCCTCTCTTGCGTCTCCTGCTTTGGCAAGTGGACTCCTTACCACTTGTGCCACCTGGGAAGCCCCTAAGAGGTGATGGAGGACCTCATCTCACATATATGGCATTGGAAGTCGAGTAGACAAGAAATGTTCAAGCCAATGGCACCAGAATTTCTGGCAATGATGTGGGAGTGCTCCATGCTATGGAATGCCACATGCCACTAAATATATGACTACTGCTGCTGCTAAGTCACTTCCGTCGTGTCCGACTCTGTGCGGCCCCATAGACAGCAGCCCACGAGGCTCCCTGGTCCCTGGGATTCTCCAGGCAAGAACGCTGGAGTGGGTTGCCATTTCCTTCTCCAATGCATGAAAGTGAAAAGTGAAAGTGAAGTCGCTCAGTCGTGCCTGACTCTTAGCGACCCCATGGACGGCAGCCCACCAGGCTCCTCCATCCATGGGATTTTCCAGGCAAGAGTACTGGAGTGGGTTGCCATTGCCTTCTCCGAAATACATGACACATTGTCTCAATTCATGCAGCCCATGGCCAATACTTACATGCAAAATGAAACTTTTGTGCTACACTCCTCATGTGTGCCTTGCATTCCACCCAACTAAGTACAGGTGGCTTCTCTACCTTACAGTACCGCTTTAGGGCAGCAAAGGCTAGCTCATTTTCATATAAACAGAGATCATTTTTTTTCCCTTCGCTTAAGGATAAAACGAAAACAAGGAGGATGAGGATAAAGGAACAGCAATGAGAATTGTTATAGGAACAACCCAGAATGGGAGGGCATTCCAGAAGACAGCTCCTTTTTCTGTCTGCAGTCTTTTCCTGGTGGCCAGTCACTTAGCCCCCCTAAGCCGGACTCTCTTTCCAGACTAGAAGAAGATGAGGTAGCTCACCTCCTTTTTCAGATTCACCTTTACAAGTCCGGTGGTTCAGGTTCAACATAGTGACTCATTCGGGGCTGCAAAGCTGCAGCCAGCTCCGGTGGCACACAGTGTGAGACTGGATGGAGAACTGTCAAATGGACTATGTCACCTCAACAAAGCATTGATTGGTTGATTAAAGTCTGAGCAAATAAAGTGAGCTTTATTGGAGACAGTATTACTTAGAGCATCTAGTATTTCCTGTTTATTGACAGAATAAATCCCAAGATGACTTTCTACGATCTTGAATTATTACACCTTGCCAGACTCTCCACATGCTGATAACTTGAATCCCACTGGGCAACACATCAGGCCACCGATTTCCCATTTCCCTCTGCTGGGGCTTTGCTCATTCTATTATCTAAGTTAGGAGTGTCTTGGGCCACCACTGGACCAAGTTTAAGAATCAAATACCAGCTTCTGGAAACCCTTGGTAAGACTGCCAAGCACAATGGAAATGTATTTCTCCCTTTGGTCTATATGAAGTATTTTCCCATATATAGAGGAATATATAGTCATATCTTAGTATGAGGGATTGATTCCAGGACCCCTATGGATACCAAAATCTGAGGATGCTCAATCTCTTTTATATAAAATGGCATAATGTTTGCAGATAACTTATCCACACCCTCTCATATACTTTAAATCATCTCTAGATTACTTATAATACCTATACAATGTAAATGCTATGTAAATAGTTGCCATGCACAGCAAATGCAAGTTCTGCTTTTTGTATTCTGGAAATATTTTTTTCCTGAATATTTTCCGTATGTAGTGGGCTGAATTTTCAGATGTGGAACTCGCAGATACAGAGGGCTTTTTTTTTTTTTAACATATTAATGTTAACATAACATATTTATAAAATAACAGTTCAGTTCATATTTTAATGTAAATATGACATATTAAATTCCATTTCAGTCTTTTCTTTCTATACAAAAACATGCTTATTCTTTAAAAAGACTTTAAGAAATGGAACTACTGCAGGAGTGAAAAATTATTTGGATGTTAGAGTGAGTGGGATGAAGGAAAACCCGAGATGAAAGATAGCACTGTTATCTATGAGGCTTGGTGTAAAATGATGTAAGCAAAATGAAGGATCTATATACACAAATCATTTTACTTTCAGAAATTTTGGCTCCTTTGTAGAGCATTAACTTTTGTGTCATATTAGGTAGAGGAAATGCATTATTAAATTATTTACCTTTTCTTTCAGAACTTGTTGTCTTTCCAACTCCATCTCTAGGCACAGATGCCTGGTCAGCTGAGTTGCAACATTAATAGAAGCATCTGTTTTAGAAGCTCTACTTCTGGAAGTGGAATAAAGAGGAGGTGTAACCCAGAGCTTAAGATACCCACTGATAATGAGGGTATTTGAGTGATGGTAATTGGCACGGAGAAAGACTTAAAGATCTATCTGGAGACCAACCCTCACACTCCAGGCATGCTGCCAGAAAAAGACTAAAAACAGCACGTAAGATGGCAAGAAAAATATGCTCCTTGGTTTCTTCATTGCCATAAAAGCCATTGGGAAGAACTTAAAGAGATATGCCATCCCTGAATGGTAACATGAGACTTCTTGCGTCTTCTATGACTTGTGTGAAAACTTCTGTCATTTTCAACAAAGTGCAATCTTTTGGTGTATCTACTCATTGTCAAAAAAGGGTACAGTAAATAAAGCTGCTGAATGATCATCCATTCACATTCAGTGCTACTCTTGGAACTAGAACAGTCATACAAGAATACTGCTTTTTTCTTTTAGACTAAGGTAGTGGGACCTCTTTAACCTTGAGGATGACAATTTGATTTTTGCACACCCACACAAGACTTGGTGGTACACAACAGACTTACAGAATGTAGCCAGTTTCTTGCTTTGGGAAATCTGGATCAATTTAATTATTAAAACCAGTTGGATGTTGGGGCCCCTGTGAGTGGAATCCTTCAGATGATCTGAGTCAACCCATACTCCATTATTTCATTGACACCTAACATACTCTTTGTAGCTGTCAAGCTGTATCTCCCCAAATCCAAGACAGTGAATGAATTACACTGGTTCATTCAATGAATAAATCAGCTGAAATGGTTGTATGACTGGACAAGTCATTTGTTACAATGTAAACTAAAGCATGGAAGGAAATGGGAGGAAATGAGATTGTGTTGTCCTCTGGGTCCCTTAAAATCTCTGAGTGTATTTCTTTTTCTGTAAAATGGGCATATTAATCTTTTGCCCAGATGGATTGTGGTAAAGGTTAGAACCAATGCATGTAAAGTATCTGACATATAGCAGATAGTTGATAAATGGTTGCTGTAATTTATTATTATTACAAAAATTTCAAGTTACTTTGAAGAAATTAAGCAATTAATTACTGGTTGATGTAGTTTTTTTTTTTTTTTAAACCTCTAACTAGTAATGTTTTATTAATCAATTTGGTACAATGGCAAAAGGCAGGTTAAAGTTGGATTAATTCAAGTTGTCAAGCAGCTTAAATAGTAAGCCTGCCATTTATTTTAGTTTATTATCTGCCTTCACTGTTAACAACCAAGTCTTTTAGTTTCAGTTCCTTTATAGAATATTCTTTTATAAATAGCTGGTCTAATTGGTATTTTGCCAATAGTAAAAAGTGGATAAGAGAATACTAGTGATTGTTTGGGGAAGGAGAAAACTGTTGCTTCTAGTTCAACATTTTATGAAATGGAATGCAAATAGAATAAAGGCAGTATTCTCATTTGGTGGAATCCCTGATACTTTAAGAATACTGGCAGTGTGCAGGCTGTAAGCAAAAAGGCAGTTAAGTATGTCAAAAGAAACTTTAAAAATGATTTTTTTTGTAAGCCAAGAAAATTGTCAAATAACTTGTAGACCATATATG
The DNA here is from genome assembly GCF_032452875.1 of Bos javanicus. NCBI lineage: Eukaryota > Metazoa > Chordata > Mammalia > Artiodactyla > Bovidae > Bos > Bos javanicus. The sequence goes on along the minus strand of NC_083877.1, from coordinate 32,172,969 downwards.
TACTAATGTAATTGTCTTCCTGACCTTCTGATCTTGATGAGTTCTTCAGTGCCATTGGCATCTCTAAGGTTGCAATTTGGTGTAGATTCTGGGTGGCAGTCATGCTGTCAAAGGGTCATTCTTCTTGTGATAAGGTAGCTAGTGATCCCTGGGAGACAAGAGAAAACAATCAGGTCTTGAAAGCTGAAATACACTCAAGTCAAGAGTGGGTTCTTGACAGAAGCCCAGTTCCTCCGTCTCAGTGTTTGCCCTTGTTGCCATGAAGAAAATGGTGGGGTTTACACCTACAGCCCTAACTGGGGGCTCGAAGTAACAAACGCAACCCACGAAGCTGCAGAGTGGAACATACTGGGGACTATTTTCAAGAGCATGTTGCTTTTTTATTTACCACACTGTTGAGTCCACATGCTAAGGGATGTGGGTCCCATTAAAAATAAGCGAGCTGCTTATTTTGAAGCAAATTATTATCAAATGACTATGCTTCAAAACATTTCTTAATGTCAATTTGAAGTGAAGTCATTTGAGTTAGAAGCATATGCCATTGCTAAATTGTTGCCAAAAAAAAAGAAAGAAAAAGGGGAAAAAAAAAAAGACAACTTGATATTTTGCATTCATGGCTTACAAAACTGTTGACTCAAGATGTAACAAAAAGTTTATGTCCTGACAGGAAGTCTTATTTCCTGGGCTTCCCTGGTGGCTTGGTGGTAAAGAATCTGCCTGCAATGCAGGTGACCAGGTTCTATTTCTGAGTTGGGACGATCCCCTGGGAAGGGAATGGTGACCCACTCCAGTGTTCTTACCAGGAGAATTCCATGAACAGAGGAACTTGGTGGGCTACAGATAATGGTCGTAAAGAGTTGGACACGACTGAGGGATGAACACTTTCACTTTTTTTCCCAAAGTGATCCACACTCATTAGCACTAGTGAGTTTTCACTTCATAAAGCCCAAAGTAAATGACTAATTGTTACATTTAGTCCAAAAGAAGATTGTGACTAGCTTGTGAATGGTATCTGTAAATTAAACCTAAATAAAAACCTCAGCAACTTAATGACAAGTAAGTTAAAAGTAGAGAATCCACATTAATGTGTATCACTCTTTGTTAGATTCTATTAAATATCTGCAAAATATTCTTTGAAGAGAAAACGCTGCTAAGTCGCTTCAGTCGTGTCCGACTCTGTGCGACCCCATAGATGGCAGCTCCTCCCTCCATGGGAGTTTCCAGGCAAGAGTACTGGAGTGTATCCACTCACAAATTCAACTTCATGGATTATACATCACATTTTCATCTACATATATTATCTAAACTAGACTTTAGACTTTATGGGATAGTTTCCTCACTGATTTTTTCCATCTTGGAGGTAATGTTTGGATTACTTTCTTAACATTTTATTTTTATTATTTTTCCTAATGGCTAATACATCAATCTGATAAGAAACTCAAATAATATGAAAGGGTATGTCATGAAGACTTCCTTCCATTCCCAAGCCCAGTGACATTTTGTATCCCTGACTGTTATTGTTAGCATTTTAAGTATACCATTCTAAATGTATTCTCTGCATATATAAATGTGTATTTCTAGATCTCTCCATCACTCTTTCTATTGTTATCATAATAGCATATTTGGGTCATAACAGGAAACAAAGGGTGCACTCAAATGTGGAAAATTAGAGGATAGTTTCTTTACAAAGAAATTATCATCACATACATTGGTTATAATATAGGGGAACTACAAGGAGCAGCTCAATAGGATGGGAACAGTGGAGCTGTATTATCCCTTAGGCTTAAAGAAGACGAGTGATTTCTCCAAGTTGAAAGGGAGGAATCGGATAGGGGAGGAGCAGTGACGTGGCTAGCTTAAGGTAAGGAGAGAATGAGCACTCAGACCTCACTCTTGTTTGAGCCCACGTTGGGGTTCCCCACTAGCCAAATGCAACCAGCAGTTGGAGGACCGAGGAGCCCAGTGATATAACCCATAGAGGTGGGTCTCCCAGGACAAGGAGCAGAGCAGCGAAGAGTGAAGAGCAAACCAGGATGAGCAACTGGAAGAAATCTGCCATTCATTCTCCTGCTCCTTGCTTTTTGCAGTTAACAGTTTATGATGGAGATCGTTCCACGTGTCAGTACCTACAAATCTCTCCCCTTATTTTGAAGGAGGTAATTATTGCATGGATGAAGCATGGTTTAATTAGTCTATTATTGCTAAACATTTAGATTTCCTGTCTTTTGTAAATACCAACATAAAAACAAATATGCTTGTACATATGTCTTCATGCACATGTGTGCTATATCTGTTATATCAATTCCTAAAGTGGAAGTACTTCCTCATTAATTTAGGGGGTCAAAGTGGAACTGGATTGTTTATTTCTCCAAACAAAAAAAATAAAACTACTTTCACATTTGGGCAAAAAGTTGTCAGAATTTGTTGTGAGTCCTTACTGCCCCTCAAATCTAAACTCCTTCTTGTCTAAAAATACAAATTCTTTTTGTTTTGTAGAACTGTAGAATAGTATAGAAGTTAAGAACATGTACTCAGGAGCTGGTGAGCTTGACCAGTACATAGCACTACATCAAGGTTTTGCTCTTATTACTTTACAATCAATAGCCTTTAATAACTGCCTCTTCTCATCACTATTTTTGTTTGTTAATCTTCTATTTTCCCCCTCACTCACATCTCACAAATCTTTCAGATCTTGGCTCTCTCTGTGTGCATGCATTTGCCTTATTTTTTTCAAGATTTTTTCAAACTTATGTCTTCCAAGCAACTGTGTTAAATTGGCCCTAACCCATCAAGTTGGTACATATATACCAATGATACATCTATTTAGAACTGTTTTACTGTTGTGTTTACTGATATATTATACTGTAATATATATTGATTTACCAAACATGAGAACCACTATTCTGGTTAATGCTTTGGGTCTACTCTGGGTTATACTAATGGCCAACAGAGTTTGATATTAATCTCTGCAGTAGTAATAAATTATGCTTTTTTCAAAAGCATAGGTCCCAAAGTCATTAGTTTTTTTTTTTCTAATTAATATATTTTGGCTTTATTGAACCTTACAATTTAAATTTCTCTTCAAACTATTCTATTTCAGCCTTTACCATAATTTAGGATAATGATTCATATAAAATTTCTATTTCCTCTTATTTATGCCCCAAACTGAATTTTTCCAAAATGTAAGGGGTACCTCCTAATTCTGGAATTATAATTTTGATTAGAATTCTTGTTTACCAAGGCAGCATGATTTCTCAAAGTTTTATTGTCTACTCTCCCCAAACAACCTATTCCAGATTTATCTTAATACTGGGACAGAATGAAATTCAGATAGGCAGAGAAAATATAGTTTCCTTATTTTTGCTCTTTTCATACTAATTTGAAACATATTCTGGTTTATTTTTTAATCTGATCTATTAATTTTGAAGTTCTATTGTGCTGTGTTCAGTTTCTCAGTTCTTTCTGACTCTTTCAAACTCCATGGACTGTAGCCCCCCAGGCTCCTCTGACCAAGGAATTCACCAGGCAAGAATACTGGAGCAGGTTGCCATTTCTTCCTCTGGCGGATCTTCCCAATCCAGGGATCAAACTCATATCTCTTGCATTGGCAGGTGGACTCTTTACCCCTGTGCCACCTGGGAAGCCTTTAGATAGCTTTTCATCTCCAGAAAAATACTCAAAATCTCAGAAATTTCAGTCTCCCACCCTTCTGTCAATTCCCTCTCCAAGATGGCATCTCAGTTTTGGGGAAGAGATATTCTTGAACTTAAGTAGGAGAGGAAGAGGGACCTTTTGAATCTAGGAATAATGTCACTTGTCCCTCTAGGTTGCTACTCACTATGCTGGTTTTTGTGACTAAAGTCTGCAGCTGGCAGAATACGTAGTCTGGGGTCTCTCACATTTATCTAGGCCCAGTGGTACTTTCTGGCCTGCTGGGTCTCCTCCAAACTCTTGCTGACCCCATCTCAGGCTCTGCCTGCACTGTGTCTAGTCAGCCTCTGGGTCTGCTGGTCAGCCTTTGTTGTAGACTCACACCATATTTTCCAGGATGTACCCTAGGAAGGCTCACTGTATTCATGATTCTGGAATTAAGGGAGGCTCAGGACTGTAAGCAAAATCATCTGGCTGCCCAACCACCCGATTCTGCCCTCATAATTATTATCCCATGTTATAGAACCATTCTCCTCTTGGCATTTTCCTCAATTTACCTGCAGTATATACCTGAAGGGGGTGGAGCACAGAGAATGTGAACAATGAGACATCTTCCTTTTCTGACTCCCCCTTCACCTTTTGGCTTTTCCACTTTTGGCTTAGGGAATATGTTGCTCCCTTTCACTATGTCTTATTTCCCTTCTACCAAAAAGCCTAATAGGCAGAAGGAATGCCCTCTAGGAGAATCTCGGAGAACAACTTGAGTAGATCCTATAGGCATGGTCCTAGAAACTTCAGGAAGAAGAAAGAATAACTTAGATATTGTTCTTTCAAGACAATTGCTAATTTATAAACCACTGCAAGATAATTATATTCATGTTTTGATATATTTTCATGATATAAAATTAATTTGAAATGTCAGAATCTGAACATTGGGATCCTTTTGTAACAATCCTAATTCTCTTGTACAACCATCTGACCTGCCTTCCTCCATACCAAAAGTGTCTTTGGGTCAAGCAGGGAGGAGGTTATGAACCAAGAAAGACAAAAGGAGAAAGCAGACTATTTCAGAATATTACCTTCCATATACTTATTCAGTGAATTGATCTATTAAGCAACATTTACATTTCTAGATTTTCATATAAATAGAATCATACAGTATGCATTCTTTTATTTCTGGCTTCTTTGCTCAGTGATATATGTTTGAGATTTGTCCATGTTATTGGTTGTATGGGCAGCTTTTTTCTTTCTATTTCTGAGTAGTATTCATTGTATAGATATACCACAATCTGTTCATTCATTTAACTGTTGATGGAAATATGAATGTTTCCAGTTTGAAGCTAATAAAGTTACTATGAATATTTGTGTACAAGACTTTTTGTGGACTTCTGGCCCCAATTTTAATTCCAGAGCAGGAACATGTAAACAATCATTAATGTGAAACAGACCTCAGTTCAACATCATAATATGCCTTGGTGTAATTTTTTATGTGTTTATTTTGCCTTGGGTTATTGAGCATTTTGGATCTCTGACTTTACAGATTTCATCAAAATTGGGAGATTTTCAGCCAAATATTTCTTCTTCTTCTCCACTTTCTCTTTTTTAGGGTCTTCCAATTACCTGTATGCTAGCCCTTTAGATTTGATGATAGATTATTGAAGACCTGCTTAATCATCACCATATTTTCCTCTGTGCTTTTTAGTTCAAGTAATGTCTATTCTTTCTTTCAAGTTTACTGATGTTTTCTTCTCAAGTGTGTAATCTGCTGTTAAGTTCATGAAGTGGATTTTTCATTTATTTCATTGTTCAGCTCTAGAAGTTTTCCACTAACTTAAAAATATTGTGTCCTCTTATTATGTTCATGTTTTCTTTAAAGCCATTCAACAGATGTACAATAGCTGATTTTATGTCATTTTTCTAATTTCTTCTTCTTTGTCATATTGGCATTGTTTTATTGAATTCATGATCTCCTTGTTTTGTGACATATTTTTTAACTTCTTTGCATGTCTAGTTTTTTTAAATTATTGGATGTTAGATATTATAAATGTTATATCATCAAACATCTAGACTTTCTTGTTTTTTTTTTAAAGGATGATGAGCTTATTTTGGCAAGTAGTTATTTGCAGACCAGCTTGACACTCTTGAGTCTTGCTCTTAAGCTTTGTGAGGGTAGCTGTAGAGTATCCCTTACTTTAGGCCTAATTTAACCCTATTGCTAAGCAGTGATCCTCTTGGCATCTCTAATGAATGTCCTGGGAGTTCAAAAAGGTCTCTCCACTCTGACAGTTTAGAACTCAATTGTTTCCTAATCCTTTGAGAGTTCTGGGAATTGTTCAGTTTATAGCTTTCTAGTATTCTGACGTTGTTATTTACCTGGCCCTGAGAACTCAGATCTTATAAATGTGAACTCATTTGTATTTAGTCAAAGATTGAAGAGGATTTCTTTGCAGATTTCTGGAACTCTTGTTAGTTTAATGAAATACATTAATAGATTTTCAAATGTAAAATCATGCTTGCATTTTTTTTTGGATAAACTAAAGTAGTTCATAGTATCCTTCTCCCCCACCCACCTCCCGCATTTAGTATGCCACACTTTTATTCAGATTTTCCTATCTATGTTAATCAGTGAGACAGACATAAATTTCCCATACCATACCATCCTTATCTACTTTTGGTACTAAAGTGATAGTAGACTTATAAGTTGGGATAGTTTTTCTTTTTCTTTTATAGGTAGAAATGGGATTGTGTCTTTATTTGGTATAATTTTGTCTGAATTTATTTTTCTGTTAAGTACATTTTAAACAACTAGTTTAACTTTTTCAAATGACTTTCAAATTTATGACCTTTGATACACTTTTAAGTTGAAGTATACTTTATGTGGGCTTCCCAGGAGGCACGAATAGTAAAGAACCTGCCTGCCAATGAAGGAGATGTAAGAGAAGTGGGCTCAATTCCTGGGTCGGGAAGATCCCACGGAGAAGGGCATGGCAACCCACTTAAGCATTCTTGCCCGGAGAATCCCATGGACAAAGGAGCCTGGCAGCTGTAGTCCATAGGGTCGCACGGAGTCGGACACAACTGAAGCAACTTTGCACATACGCATAACATATTTATAGGGACGAGCATCAAGGTTCAGTGCACAACTCGCATCTACTACTTGAGTTTTATTTTCTTCTCATTTGTGGCCCCTTGAATTTCCCTTACTTGAGAATTCAGCCATGTGTTTGAAAAGCTGTGTGTGATTTTTTAAAGTAGAAGGGTATATTATCAACTATTACTTTGTGACAAACAAAATCTCAGCAGAATTCAATGATAAGCTTTTGTTCTCTTCCTCACATGTCTGTAAGTCTGCTGGACCTGCTCCACACCACCAAAGGTTTTCATAATATTATATCTCTCCAATTAGCAATGTGGCATGTATTCTACTTATTCAATTCTTGTTTAATATTTTTCCATGAAATTGCCTTTTTGGAGGTCATATATCTTTTTGATTATGTTATTTTTTCCATTTTTTATCATCATGTCAATAAAATATATTATTATATTTTCCATGGAAAATATTGAACACTTTTAGTATAAAAAACTGCATAAAGGTTACTGCGTCACTGCTATATGAATAGGAATGTGACTCTCAAACTCTGACATGCACCAGAATTACCAGAAAGGATGGTTAATTACAGATTTCCAGGCCTCATTACAGAACTACTGAGTCAAACCTTCACAGATTGGGCAGGAGAATCTATATTTTTAAAAAGCCTTCCAGGTGATTCTTCTAAGGATAATGTTTAAGAACCAATGAAACACGTTGATCTTAGCCAACATTTGCATTAACATAAATCTTTGATGTCTCTAATCTTACTATTCTACTCATTTTACTTTAAGCAACATTTTCTCTGAAGATTTATCAGGAAGATTACTAAATAATAAGCCTTTTACTGAGTGCTTATAATATTGAATTTAAAATAAAAATAATATAGCTTTATTTCCACTTGATGTCATATAAAATGCTTCAGAAAATGGAGTTCGGATACTATTCAGGTCCTCAGGGCATCTGGGTAGATTCAATGCAATCATCCTTCAGTATCTCAAGTCAATCTGGTTAGTGACTATCCACTTTTTCTAATAGAATTCTTGAATTTCACTCTGGCCAATCCTGCCTTGTGTCCAACTATAAAAAGTCTGGTTAATGTGCTAATAATACTAGAGAGCTCTTTCTGTCTTTTTCTGACAAATTGCTTAGCACAATAAGAGTACTTCCCTTTAGACTGGCAGCAAGAAACAGTGCTTTCTGTTCCTCAGTCCGATGGTTCATTTGGCTTATTATTTTAAATTGGGCATAATAAGCTTCCCACGATGGTTTCCCTTCAGCGTTGACTGGTCTCTGCACTGGCCGATTACACAAATTGACCATATTGTCACTTATTTCTGGTTCTTGAGGCTAGAAACTTGATTCAGGATTCCACAATGGAAAGGAATATTACAGTCCTCTGGCTTAAAAGACTTTTTTTTCCCTGAGTTGCTACCTAAAGAGAGATGTAAACAAAGTTGCCAGAAATTTTCTTCTCTTTCTCCTGTTTTCTTCAGTGTCCATTATTTCTTTTATTATAACAATACTTTAATAACCAATACTTCCCTGCCTACTGAATTTTTAATCGGTATTTTTCTCTGTTTCTGAATTGAAGTAGTGGTGGTAATGTCAGTCGCTCCGCTGTGCCTGACTCTTTGTGACCCCACGAGTTCATGGGGGCCCACCAGACTCTTCCATCCATGGGGATCTCCAGGCAAGAATGCTGGAGTAGGTTGCCATTCCCTTCTCCAGAGGATCTTCCTAACCTAGGGATCAAACCTGGGTCTCCTGCATTGCTGGCAGATTCTTTACCTTCTGAGCTACAGGGTGTATGCTCTGAATAAGCTTACTGATATATTTGTGTTTTTTTGCTTGTTTGTTTTATTTTTTAAAGCAAGCTTGCTTTGAACAGGTGAGATTTCCTTTGCAAATCCTGGCTGACATTTACCATTTACTCTGAGATTTTTAGATTTACTCTAGGTCATTTTCTATGTTGTTGATTGATTTTAAGTTATTTGAGATTTCTTTAGCTTTTAGACTCACTATCAGACTCTGAGGCAACAAACTCAGAATATTAATTGTTTATCCTCCTCATTCATGTGTGTACATTTAACTATGTGGACTTCACTGTTACAATATTAAGAGGGCTCAGTTGAGGGGAAGGCACTGAGGTGCATTCTCTTTCTCTCTTCCCCTTTCCTAAAAAGACTGTTCTGATTAAGTATCATAGAAAACAACATGGGCACATGCCTTTATTGTAGTAAATGATGTATTCCTCCTAATAGGAATAGGTAGTGATGGAAACACCAGGCTTCCTTCATGTCTTCTGGTCCAGCTTCCATGGTGTTTATGGCCCCTTACCGTATTGCTTTTGAGTCACATAAGATAAGTTCTACTGGGTATGAAGAACCATCTCAGTGGTGGTTTTCAAATCATTTAATCATGTAGGTGCTGGCTATTTATGACTCTGGTTATTAATAACTTCTGTAATGTACATTCATATATACATAAATGATAGATTTTTCAGCTCTTGGATTGGTGCCACTTTAGAAATTAATTTTAGGACATCTATTAGATAATTTCATATAAAATGGCTCACTTCTAATTATTCCAAAATTCAGCTGTGGGAGAATATAACAAGCCATTTCTTGAGATTCTTGCCTCCCAAGGCATCCAGTAGACTTCCTTGGGATGGGAGAAAAAATAAGAAGGCAAAATAACTAGGTTACTCTGAAACCTGACTTTTTGCTTGTGGACATCATTATCTGATTATTTGTATCCAAGTGCTGAAGTTATCAAGCAGTTTAGGGAAAAGTGGTTGTTACTTAGAAATATCTATTTCTGAGTTAGTCACTTATACAATCAGTCCTTTCCAACTATCTTTCCTGGGTTAGCAGAACACATATTTGTCCACTGTGTCAACACCCTAGTCACGGTCTCTCAAATATTATTAAATACTATTTAATCAAATATCATTGAATTTTTATTAAAACTAAAAATTAAAATATTTAATATTAAATGTTAATATTAAATATGAATTCTAGCACCCAGGCTGGTCACTCTGCCTTGCCATACTCTAGAACAATAAAGCCAATAATATAATACAATAGAATATAAATCAACTGCAAAGAAAAATTACACATCTTTCAAAAGATGTAGAATTTTATGAAATCAATGAAAGTAGTATTGGTGAGCTACATAAATCACATTTTCAGCCACTATTCAACATATAAAGATTAGAGCTAAACAACTAGAGAAGAGAAATCAAGGAGAAAGTGTGCTCAGTCACTCAGTCATGTCTGACTTTTTGCAACTCAAAAGACTACAGCCTGCCAGGCTCCTCTGTCTATGGGATTTTCCTGGCAAGAATACTGGAGTGGCTGTCCATTTCCTTCTCCAGTGGATCTTTCTGACCCAGGGTTAAACCCACACCTTCTGCAGATCCACCTTGGATTGGGTTCAGTTCAGTTCAGTCACTCAGTCGTGTCTGACTCTTTGCGACCCCATGAATTGCAGCAGGCCAGGCCTCCCTGTCCATCACCAACTCCTGGAGTTCACTCAAACTCACATCCATTGAGTTGGTGATGCCATCCAGCCATCTCATCCTCTGTCGTCCCCTTCTCCTCCTACCCCCAATCCCTCCCAACATCAGAGTCTTTTCCAATGAGTCAACTCTTCGCATGAGGTGGCCAAAGTACTGGAGTTTCAGCTTTGGCATCATTCCTTCCAAAGAACACCCAGGACTGATCTCCTTTAGAATGGACAGGTTGGATCTCCTTGCAGTCCAAGGGATTCTCAAGAGTCTTCTCCAACACCACAGTTCAAAAGCATCAGTTCTTTGGTGCTCAGCTTTCTTCACAGTCCAACTCTGACATCCATGCATGACCACTGGAAAAACCATAGCCTTGACTAGATTGGGTGAGTATGTGCAAAAACCTGAGATGCTTTTTGACCTGTTGATTTCTTTGCAGTTTCACTTCATCATGAAACATGGAAAAATGCATTTATATATCTCTATCCTCTCCTCTCTATCCTGGAGTAACAGGCAAATTTGGCTTTGGAATACGGAATGAAGCAAGGCAAAGACTAATAGAGTTTTGCCAAGAAAATGCACTGGTCATAGCAAACACCCTCTTCCAACAACACAAGAGAAGACTCTACGTATGGACATCACCAGATGGTCAACACCGAAATCAGATTGATTATATTCTTTGCAGCCAAAGATGGAGACGCTCTATACAGTCAGCAAAAACCAGACTGGGAGCTGACTGTGGCTCAGACCATGAACTCCTTATTGCCAAATTCAGACTTAAATTGAAGAAAATAGGGAAAACCACACCATTCAGGTATGACCTAAACCAAATCCCTTATGATTATACAGTGGAAGTGAGAAATAGATTTAAGGGCCTAGATCTGATAGAGTGCCTGATGAACTATGGAATGAGGTTCGTGACATTGTCCAGGAGACAGGGATCAAGACCATCCCCATGGAAAAGAAATGCAAAAAAGCAAAATGGCTGTCTGGGGAGGCCTTACAAATAGCTGTGAAAAGAAGAGAAGCGAAAAGCAAAGGAGAAAAGGAAAGATATAAACATCTGAATGCAGAGTTCCAAAGAATAGCAAGAAGAGATAAAAAAGCCTTCTTCAGTGATCAATGCAAAGAAATAGAGGAAAACAACAGAATGGGAAAGACTAGAGATCTCTTCAAGAAAATCAGAGATACCAAAGGAAAAATTCATGCAAAGATGGGCTCGATAAAGGACAGAAATGGTATGGACCTAACAGAAGCAGAAGATATTAAGAAGAGATGGCAAGAACACACAGAAGAACTGTACAAAAAAGATCTTCATGACCCAGACAATCACGATGGTGTGATCACTGACCTAGAGCCAGACATCCTGGAATGTGAAGTCAAGTGGGCCTTAGAAAGCATCACTACGAACAAAGCTAGTGGAGGTGATGGAATTCCAGTGGAGCTATTCCAAATCCTGAAAGATGATGCTGTGAAAGTGCTGCACTCAAGATGCCAGCAAATTTGGAAAACTCAGCAGTGGCCACAGGACTGGAAAAGGTCAGTTTTCATTCCAATCCCAAAGAAAGGCAATGCCAAAGAATGCTCAAAATACCGCACAATTGCACTCATCTCACATGCTAGTAAAGTAATGCTCAAAATTCTCCAAGCCAGGCTTCAGCAATATGTGAACCATGAACTTCCTGATGTTCAAGCTGGTTTTAGAAAAGGCAGAGGAACCAGAGATCAAATTGCCAACATCTGCTGGATCATGGAAAAAGCAAGAGAGTTTCAGAAAAACATCTATTTCTGCTTTATTGACTATGCCAAAGCCTTTGACTGTGTGGATCACAATAAACTGTGGAAAATTCTGAAAGAGATGGGAATACCAGACCACCTGATTTGCCTCTTGAGAAATTTGTATGCAGGTCAGGAAGCAACAGTTAGAACCGGACATGGAACAACAGACTGGTTCCAAATAGGAAAAGGAGTACGTCAAGGCTGTATATTGTCACCCTGTTTATTTAACTTATATGCAGAGTACATCATGAGAAACGCTGGACTGGAAGAAACACAAGCTGGAATCAAGATTGCCGGGAGAAATATCAATAACCTCAGACATACAGATTATACCACCCTTATGGCAGAAAGTGAAGAGGAACTAAAAAGCCTCTTGATGAAAGTGAAAGAGGAGAGTGAAAAAGTTGGCTTAAGGCTCAACATTCAGAAAACGAAGATCATGGCATCCAGTGAAATAGATGGGGAAACAGTGGAAACAGTGTCAGACTTTATTTTTCTGGGCTCCAAAATCACTGCAGATGGTGACTGCAGCCATGAAATTAAAAGACGCTTGCTCCTTGGAAGGAAAGTTATGACCAACCTAGATAGCATATTCAAAAGCAGAGACATTTCTTCGCCAACAAAGGTTCGTCTAGTCAAGGCTATGGTTTTTCCTGTGGTCATGTATGGATGTGAGAATTGGACTGTGAAGAAAGCTGAGCGCCGAAGAATTGGTGCTTTTGAACTGTGGTGTTGGAGAAGACTCTTGAGAGTCCCTTGGACTGCAAGGAGATCCAACCAGTCCATTCTGAAGGAGATCAGCCCTGGGATTTCTTTGGAAGGAATGATGCTAAAGCTGAAACTCCAGTACTTTGGCCACCTCATGCGAAGAGTTGATTCATTGGAAAAGACTCTGATGCTGGGAGGGACTGGGGCAGGAGGAGAAGGGGACGACAGAGGATGAGATGGCTGGATGGCATCACTGATTCGATGGACGTGAGTCTGAGTGAATTCCGGGAGTTGGTGATGGACAGGGAGGCTTGGCCTGCTGTGATTCATGGGGTCACAAAGAGTCGGACACGACTGAGCGACTGTTCTGATCTGATCTGATCCTCTCCTTTATTTCTAACAATTTCAAACAAGTAGTCATAGCATATAAAGGCTGCTTTATTTTAATTAACCTTCTTAGGAAAGAGAAAACTGCCATAATAGTAATTCGCTAGCTTCCCCTTGAGAGAAAGAATTGGGGTGACAAGTTACAGGAGAGAAAAGAAAGGTGCTTTCAGGGAAGGACTGATTCTTTAAGAAGAATCTCATTGGATCCCTTTTGAGAATTGACCTAGAAATTTACACATGGTAAATGCTTTGCAAACATATGCAGGAGCCAGGGTCTTACTGTCTTGTCAGTTTACCTCGAGAGCCAGGTCATGGAAAAGCCTGGGGCACAGGGCACACCCTTACCTGCTGCTTTTGTTAACTGGTGCTCAGGCTATTTACTGTGGAGATCACAGTTCCTCAACTATACTTCAGAACCAAGAAGGGCGCTCTAAATCCTGATGCCCAGTCCATGTTCCAGACCAAACCTCTGGAGTGGGAACTAGAATGTGTATTGAGTACATTGGTGATCCCAGTGTGCAGCCAAACTTGAAAATCATCATCTTAGATGATGCTACTTCTGTGTACTTTCCATAAGGTAGAATCTACATGGTTCTGAGGTTTCAAATAGTTCTTTTAACCTTCTACATCAGTCACTGAAACAGGCTATTCAGTTCTGATGAAAAGACTCAAAATTGTCCCAGAGTATGGCAAGGCAGAGTGATCAGCCTGGGAGCTGGTCATTCAGGGATGGGATCAGATGAAGGCTTTTTTCACATACACAACTGTGGAGTGTACCTGCCTTAACCTTTCTTCCCTTTATAACAATTAATGTCCTTTTAGTCCAGATGGTGGCTTCTTTAAAAGTGCCATGGTTTGGAGATTGAAAGAGACACCCCTCACAGCCATCCTCTGGTCCACTTTCTTCTGGGGTCTGCCTAATGCTTGTGTCAGGCTCACTTTTTGAGATGTGGCAGATTAAACATCTCCCTAGAATTCTTCTCCCCAACCCACACTTTCTGGGTGATAAGCAGCACAAAATGTTCTAGAAGCACTACCACTGCCCCCAACTATGGTCAAGTATGAGCCTAGGAAACAAATTAAATAGATGAAACTCATTCCCTGGCAAGAAGCCTACATTTTAAAATGCGCACCCTGCAAAGAAACATTCGCCAAGATGTAATGTAAACATTGACTTACATGCTTGGGTGTGTTGTGTGTTTGTGTTGTGTAAGTAGCTTGTTGAAACTGAAGGGGGAAGAGATTTATCATCTTACCCCTACAAGTCAGTCTATGTTCTGTAGGGGGAAGAGGGATTTTAGGAGCTCTTTAAGTGGGGAGAAAGCAGGTATTTGGTCTTAGTGAGCAGTGAAATGAAACAAAGAGCTAACATTTAGAGAAAAGAGATTAATCTACTCAGGAAAGCCAACTTACTGTATGAAGTAATGGTGTAGAGCCATAAGTTATGTGTTAACGTCCCTAGCAAGAGAAAGATGGCCACAAACTCTTCCATGTGTGTTCATTTAAAATAATGCTTTTGACATTATAATAAATTTAGTTACCATTTATTTATTGGGTGCTTAGCACATATAAAACAATTTATTCCTCAAGATAATTCTAAGTGGTAGATAAATTACTATACCCACTTTACAGATGAGGCGTTGAGAAAGTCTGCAATTTGCCCTGGGTCACATTGTTAATGAGTGGCAAAGCCAGAACTGCTGCTTAGACAGCCAGGCTCTGGATTCCGTGTGCATTAAGCTGACTTTGATTGTGCTGCATTATTTCATTCAGTGTAATCACTGAAACTGCTTATTTTACTTTCTTGCAACTAAGACAGAATCTTGTATAGTCACTCAATTCTACTGGGTTCATGTGGGATGAGTAATTATTAGTGCTATCTACTGAGGTTGGGCTTCCCTAATGGCTCAGATGGTAAAGCATCTGCCTGAGTGCAGGAGATCTAGGTTCAATCCCTGGGTCAGAGGATCCCCTGGAGAAGGGAATGGCAACCCACTCCAATATTCTGACCTGAAGAATTCCATGGACAGAGGAGCCTGGCAGGCTATAGTCCAACGGGTCGCAAAGAGTTGGACACGCTGAGTGACTAACACTTCACTTCAGGGAGGCTTACTCTGCTGATGTGATCTAACAAATAGAGAATTTCTGGAGGATCAATTGATTTTTTTCCACAAGTATTTCTTTTCTTGAAGGGAAAATTGGATTTAGTTATTAATTTAATAACTATGCTTTCTTTGATAAAGATGGGAGAATTAATAAGTATTAGGCAATTTCAATGTGTTCAATTTCTATAATAGGTAAATCAAACTCATTTGGAGATTTTTAAGTGAGAAAATTTTATATGAATATTAGAGAAGACTATAATAACTTGAAGAAGTTTAGAAGAAGCTATAAAAATTGTAGTCCCTCCCAAAAGTCACCTTAAAACCCAAAGTAAGAGTAGACTTTCCTATAGACTCCATAAAATTTGTTGTATATCACAATTACAGTTGAAGATAATATCCTAGGAATTCAGAATTTAAAGATCTAAAGCGCTTAGCATATAGTACTAGGCCCTTCGTAGGCATACAATAAATGGTTGTTGAATGGATATTACAGGATGAATTCAAATTACTGTCACAGACAGAGGGAAGAGTCTCAAGCTTATTTTGAATGTTTTTTATTTCCATATTTTTATGCCCCAAATCTATGTTGCTAACATCACCAATGAATATTAAATGAATGGTCAGATGCAGCTTCATGACGTTTCAGATAAAAGATTATCTTGAAAGAAGACTGTAACCACTTTTCTTTTGACTTTCTCAAGACGTACTCAGCTTACCTTCTGAGGTTTTGTATCTAGCATCAGTGTCATTTGTCTTTTTCTGGACCTCTTTTTCTGCTTTTTTTACATTTGATCCTCATTCTTTAATTGTTTAAAACATAGTGTCCATTTTCAGCCTCATTAAAGAGCACATACCCTTGGGACATTTTACCAAGTGGTCTAAGATGTGTTCTTTTTGTTTTTAATTACGTACTTTTTAGAAAAGAGAAATAAGTGATTCTACCAAAATCCCATGTCTCCTGTCCTTTCTTTTCTCAATGGTCAGCATGCAGGAGGGTCAGAGTATCTGAAGCCCGGACGGTTCCTTCCCATTGGCCCAAGTTGTCAATATGGAAATGCATACAGACATTCACCAACATCCTGTCTCTTTTTGGTCCAACATTTTCTTTCTTTGATGTGACGTTTTGAATCCATGTTATCCTTCCTGATCTTTCTACTTGATCTGATGTTGGAGATTGGCTCAAGAGGAAACTGAGCAAAACAACAACAACAAAAAAAAACAAGTTCGATGTCAGTCCTGTGAGTCAATGGATGGCACGAGGGAAAGCCAAGGTGAAAATTTTGTGCTCTGGTTTTTGCACTGTCATGATGCAGGTAATAATATTTGCCTGGCGAGTGGTCAGTGAACCTCAGGCGAATCATTATAAATAATGGCCACAGGAGCATATTGTTTTAACCAAATCCCCTGTGGAATTAGGAGAAAAATTGAAGGAGAGGAGCAATGACTTTATCTCAGAAGGGGATCTCAGGTTGAACAGCTGCACTTCTAAGGCTGAAATGAAGAATATTCAGAGCCTGTCTCTGCCCGAGTTCTTGGTGGGGGCAAAGAGCACCCCCAAGTTCTAATTTTCAGCCTGTATCTCAAAGGTAATGTCTAGAAATCAATTTTCTGCTTGTCCTCTTGTTTAGTCAAGGGAAGAAATTTGCTGCTTATGAAGGCTTGAGGGCCTGACACCACTTCAAGAGAACTCTCCAAGATCACAGGTTAAGGTATCTTCTGCATGAGCTCCCCCTCCCCACACTGCAGAAAGCCTTAACCTTGACCTGGAGGGGATTTCCTTTCTAGAGAAGAGCAAGGAAATTCCATTTCCATGTTAACAGAGGGAGGTCTCCCCCTGTCACAGTCTGCTGCTGTGAGTTCTGTGGGCTCTGGGAGCCCAATTATGTGTGAAGGCATTTAAAAAAAAAAAAGAAAGGAGACAGTGTTCAACTGGCATGCAGAAGACAGGGACACAGATCCTGTCAACAAATAATGGAACGTGTGAATGTGTTGACACACACAGTTGTGGTCTGGAAGATTACCTTTCAAAGTGGACTTACTGTGACGTTGGAAATGAGCTGAAACCGCCATTTCTCTACCTTTCCTGCTTGGATGGTCTGGATGCCATTGGCACAGGCAGCAGAGAAAATAACAGCAGGGCTAACTGTTCATGCAAGTGTAATAATAGTCTTTAACAGAAGAAGAGTAATTACCTTTGTCTAGTTTTCCCTGCTGTAAAATGTAATAAAATAGAGACCAATGTCTACTGTGATATGCACCATACTTCTCTTCTGAAACACATGCCGATGACTCTGAAGCACCCTTTGATCACAAGCTGAATTCACATCTTAATTTTGAAAAATCCATTACTGTTGGGTAGATTCCCCGAGTGCATTTGACAGCTCTCAGGCCAGTGCTATTAGGCGAGAAATCTCAAAGCCAGGGGAGATTTACAGCCTGGGAGATCATAGAGCATGAGTGGGTGCAGGCCCATCCCCCATCGATTCTCCAGCATCACGATGACAGGAGGTATCTGTGTAGCAGAAGGAAGAGCTTGAGAGGGGTGGCTTCATTTGGAAATAGAATCCCCTGTTAGCAGCCGGAAGCAGTGGTGCTGAAAAGCAATCGCTGGTGTCAAGAACTTTCTTAGCTAAGCAGTGCAGCTGGTGGCAATAAATAGCATTCTAATAAAGGAGGATGTTCAGTCCATGACATAAGTACGCACTGTTTCAACTACCAAACGTAATTTATGAGATTGCATATGTCTGAAATGGATTTTCCCCTATACATTTATAAATATAAATGCAAAGATTTCAATGGGAGGAAAAGATCTGAATTTTAAATCAAAGTAAAATGGGAAGATCAATAAGTGCACTGTTTTTTTAAGTACACCATGATACATAACATTTTTAAAATGCTGCGGGTGTCGCACTGTACAATTACTTTCATTCCTAAAAAAGATGGATACTGTTTTCTATGTTAGTGAATGTTATATTTATGACAAGAGGTCTTAGAACTCACCACCTCTTTCCAGAAGCTGCAGAAAGGCAAATGCTTACATATCTTGGACCTCACTCTCAAAGATATGATGAGCGCATGTCTTACATGAGCCATTAATGAAATCCAGTCAATTTCACATAATCCTTAAAATGGTTCTGGAGGAACTGTTGAAAATGATGAGCCAGAAAAGCCATGTGTACTATTAGTAAGGCTTAAACAACGGGGCTCATCTGACCTCTTAACTCCTTGACTCTGCATGAGTAAATAAGTTATTAGTTTTGACATAACCAGTGGTTTATTTTACCATCTACTGCTGTTCTTTGTTACAAGTTCTGTTCGTACCACATGTTATTACTTTTTATAATTATTGTGGAACATAGCAATTGCACAGACTGTATCATATCCCACTGGGATAAACATTGTGGATGAGGGACCAGAAGAACTTGCCTTTGACTTAGTTTATTCCTACTGCTTTCTTTACATGAGAAAGATTTTCACTGATGCCATTCACAAAACTAACTCAATGTTTTAATGACTAAGGAGTCCCTTTGAATAGCACTTTATCCAGGAACTCCAAATACCAATTTCTTTTCTACTGTGATGTGTGTTCAAGCTTATGAGATGAATTGCTGGTTAATCTTTCAAGCTATAATCCAAGATAAAAATCTACTAAACCTGAAAGTCAAATACAGCATTTACACTGCTATACTTTGACGTTCATTTTTTCGTACTGTGCCTATATACTGTTTATTCATATTGTATTTTTGCTTCACAAAGGAAGAGTATGGTAAGTGTAGATGTCAACGAGCCCCAATGTTCCCCTTATCATTTTGTTGATTTTGAAATTCACCAGTTGGTGGTAGAAAAGCTGAATTCCTATCTTTTCAGGATGGAAGCATTAATAATGCTAAAAAAGCAAAAAAAAAAGGCAAGAAAATGAAATGATTTCTTTTACTCTGGTTACCTAAGTAAAGACTAAAAAGATTTCTCAAACATAACCAGAAATTTATAAACACATTTGTATCTTTTAATTTAGAAGGTGGTCTTAAAATACATAAATTTGTTTTTCTCCCTGTGACTGATACAACCATATTTAAAGGAAAAGCTAAATGATATCCTACAAATAAATGTAGCTATGACATTAAAAAAAAATGGGTAGCTATAGCATAAAGATACACCGCTAAATGGATATTATTTTCATGTGTTTTAATTGTAAATGCAAACCCAGTTTATAAATAAGGGCAGACATACATCAACACATTATGATCACAGAGTCAAGAATGACTATAAAATAATGTGAAAGCTTTGACATGTTCTATTTGGCAGAGAGAAAAACACTCGTGATAATCAAAAGGTATACAGCTACTAGAAAGATTTTGCTTGACTCTATCCCCTGAACTGTTAAGAACCAGATGGTTTCAGAGATATTATATACGAAATTGATAAAGATTTGAATCCAATGGTTTCTGGGGAATTCTAGGCAGATGCCAACAGAATGTGCTTAAAAAGTTGAACAACAGTAATGAATTTCTTTAAATGTCTTCTAAAACGCATATGGATTCTCCAAGTCCCTACTTTGATTTTGTATGTGAGGCTGATAGTTGTAAGTCAAAACAGGGGAGTAGAGTTAGTCAAGATTTTAAATCACTTACATACATGTTCTTTCTCTAAGTTAGAATAGAGAAAATCTGAAAGTTTACCTTACTTTTCGAGGAAGCATAAATGGGCATATGGTGAACATTAGTTATCTTAGAAAATAAGCCTGGTCATGACTGAATATTGCCTCTTTTCTTCTGGAATCAGCTCTGGACTGATCTGACTTGACACATGTGTATGACATGAAAGGAAACTGACAAAAAACCCCTCAGTTATGGTTCCACATAATAGCGACTAGAACGTTTGCTCTTGGTTGTGGGTGGGATTAGGACAATTTTAAATGCAGTAGCGGCGTTTTAAGTGGTACTGTTCTGATCCTCACAGAATTCTACCATGCAAACAGGTTGTAGAATCACCTGAAGTTCCTTCTGAAAAACAAAACTTAGGAATAATGTTGTCAATGTAGTCTATTATTGATAAACTTCAGTATCCTCATTTTAAACAAAGCACATGTACTTTCTGCTGCTAATAAAATTCTTGTGTTAATGTATGAGGTGGCAATGAAAAAATCTGAGGGGCATATTCGACTAAGGACACTAATTCCCGAATCTGGATTGCCTAGTCCAGCGTTTCTCTCGAATGCTATGTGCATACTTTCATCTGTCACTTGTACCAGTGGGTCTTCCAGTTCGATGTATACTGAACACTGGCTCTTTCCTATAGGAGTTTTCCATTCTCAGTGCCAGGAAAAACTGGGTTCTTCTCAGTTTCCCTCGTTTCACCTATTTTAGACACTATGGATCTTGCACTCAGACTACTTCTCTCTTTGCTCTGGCCATTAAGAAACTGAAATCAAGAACTCCCTGGCCGTCTAATGGTTAGAACTCTGCACTTTCATTACTGAGAGCCTGGGTTCGATTCCTGGTCAAGGAACTAAGAACCTGCAAGTCTTGCAGTGCCCCCAAAACAAAACACACAAAAAACCCCCAAACATGCAAAACCAAAATCAAGCCAAATCTGACCCATATTGAGTAGTTACACAAATCATATAATGTGCATTTTGAGCGCCAATTTTGACTTCACTTTACTTCTCTTCATCTCTATCTCCCTATGTATTACATATTTTTTAATCTGTTGTAATGTTTTCACCAGTGCAAGGCACTCCTAAATCATTTATACAAACAGAGGAGAATAAATAAATAAGCTAAATTTTAAACTGTCATTTTCTTCCTCCTGTTCTTTTCTATACCTTATACCACAATTACTGAGTTTTTCCTTTTCCTCAGCCACTATTTCTGTTCATTTTCTTTTTAAAAAATCTCTGAAAACCATTCTTTGTTTTCTTGTTCTACGGCCTTTGCCTTAACCCCAGGTAAGCCACCTGATTGGTCTTCATTTTTAGACTCTTATTTTAATAAATTTCACACCTAGTAATATGATGATTAATTCCCTGTTAACAAATGTAAGAATTATGATTACTTCTATACTTAAACACTTTCCATTGACTTTGCATATCCCACTATCTAACATCTAAATTTCTGCCTTAATGCACAAGGCTGTTCATTGTCTGGCTCCATATTTCCTTCTAGGCTCTTCCTCTGCCTTCCATAATAAACTTGTGCAACCAATCACACATAACTCTGAACTGCTAATACTGTCCTGAATGTGTTATTTTTCTCACAATTTCATGTCTTTAGATATGCTATTCCTTTGCCTGGGAAATACCAACTTTTGTACTCTAATCCTTGCCCTCATCCTTCCAAGGAAAGTGAAAGTGAAATTCGCTCAGTTGTGTCTGACTCTTTGCAACCCTATGGACTATGCAGTTCATGGAATTCTCTAGGCCAGAATACTGGAGTAGGTAGCCTTTCCCTTCTCCAGGGGCTCTCCCCAATCCAGGGATCAGATCCAGGTCTCAGATTCTTTACCAGCTGAGCCACAAGTAAGGAAAGCCACAAGAAAGGCTCTTCTTCTAGCGCCCAAGCTCAAATGCCACTCTTTTCCAGAAACACCCCATCGTTAAGCAGTCATTCTCTTCTCCTTTTGGATAAATCTTTGAATAAACCTTTGAATTAATCTCTACAGCAGCACAAACCACAGAGTATTTTAAGTATTTGTTAACTTGTCTCCTCCTTTTATGAGATCTGAGTTCATCAATGGTAGGGTCCTTTCAGTCTATAATCCCCAGATAAGCCTTCGTGCATTGCAGGTGTTCTATGAATGGTTATTACATCAATGGAAGGATGAATGAATAAATGAATAGCTAAAGGAATGAGTTAAGAAATCTATCTCTGGTTAGTAAGAGATAGTGCTGGATTTTTCTGACCTGTTGGAAGCAAAAGGTGAATTCAGCATTTTAACCTCTATCATAGACTAAATTCTGCTCCCCACACTAGAGATGTTGATTTTAACCTTCAGGACCTCAGAAAGTGACATTATTTGGAAATATGGATGTATTTAGTAAAGTAAATACATAATTAATAAAGTTATAATGCACTGCATTATACTAATTACATAGTGTATGTATGTAATTAGTATGTAATTATACTAATTACATAATGTAATTAGTAAAGTTAAAATGAGGTCAAAGCTAGGTGATGGAATTCCAGCTAAGCTATTTCAAATCCTAAAAGATGATGCTGTTAAAATGCTGCACTCAATATGTCAGCAAATTTGGAAAACTCAGCAGTGGTCACAGGATTGGAGAACACCCGTTTTCATTCCAATCCCAAAGAAAGGCAATGCCAAAGAATGTTCAACTACAGTACGATTGTGCTCGTTTCACTTATTTGCAAGGTTATGCTCAAAATCCTTCAAGTTAGACTTCAACAGTATGTGAACTGAGAACTTCCAGATGTACAAGCTGGGTTTAGAAAAGGCAAAGGAACCAGAGATCAAATTGCCGACATCGTTGGATTATAGAGAAAGCAAGGAAATTCCAGGAAAACATCTACTTCTGCTTCACTGACTACACTAAAGCCTTTGACTGTGGGGATCACAACAAATTGTGGAAAATTTTTTAAGAGTTGAGAATACTGGACCACCTTACCTGGCTCCCGAAAAATCTGTACGTGGGTCAAGAAGCAACAGTTAGAGCTTTACATGGAACAACTGACTGGTTCAAAGTTGGGAAAGGAGTATGACAAGGCTGCATATTGTCACCCTGTTTATTTAATTTAAATGTAGTGCACATCATGTGAAATGTTAGGCTGGATGAATCACAAGCTGGAATCAAGACTGCAGGGAGAAATATCAACGATCTCAGATGTGCAAATGATACAACTCTGTTAAGTAAAGAGGAATTTAAGAGCCTCTTGATGAGGCTGAGAGAGGAAAGTGAAAAAGCTGGCTTAAAATTCAGCATCCAAAAAACTAAGATCATGGCATCTAGTCCCATCAATTCATGGCAAATCGAAGGGAAAAAAATAGAAGCAGTGACAGATTTTATTTTCTTGGACTCCAAAATCACTGTGGACAGTGACTGTTGCCATCAAATTAAAAGACACTTGCCCCCTGGAAGGAAAGCTATGACAAATCTAGACAGCATATTAAAAAGCTAAGATATCACTTTACCAACAAAGATCTGTATAGACAAAGCCACGGTTTTTCCAGTAGTCATGTATGGATGTGAGAGTTGGACCATACAGAAGGCCGAGTGTCAAAGAATTGATGCTTTTGAATTATGGTGCTGGAGAAGACTCTTGAGAGTCCCTTGGACAGCAAGGAGATCAAACTAGTCAATCCTAAAGGAAATCAACCCCAAATATTCATTGGAAGGACTGAGGCTGAAGCTGAAGCTCCAGTATTTTGGCCACCTGATGCAAAGAGTAGACTGATTAGAAAAGACCCTGATGCTGGGAAAGATTAGAGGCAAAAGAAGAGAGCAGCAGAGGATGAGATGGCTAGATTTTATTACTGACTCAATGGACATGAATTTGTGCAAACTCCAGGGTATAGTCAAGGACAGGGAAGCCTGGCATGCTATAGTCCATGGGGTCACAAAGAGTCATACACAACTTAGCAACTGAACAGCTAGTCCAATTATTGACTTTGTTATAAGAAGAGACACGCAGCCACAGTGAGAAAGAAGGTCCTGAGGCAAAAGAGGAAGCAACTGGAGAGATTCACCCACCATCCAAAGAATGCCAAGGATTGCTGGGAACCACCAGAAACTGAAAAAGGCAAGGAAGTTTCCCTAGAACCCTTGAGAGAACATGGTCTTGTCAACACATTGAGTTTAGAATTCCAGCTTTCAGAGCTGTGAGATAATACATTTCTGTTGTTTTAAACAGCTGAGTTTGTGGTATTTTACTACAGCAGTCTTTGGAAACTAACACATTGTCAAAAATTCTCTTTAGGTTAAGTCAACAGGATTTGTTTCTCTTATTTTCAACTAGGCATTCTAACTAATACAAAAAGTATACATATGTTTGTTATTTGTGTGTTATAAATTAAAAAAATTCTAAACAAGATTACGTTTAGACAAAAAATTTAAATTTTTCTATCTGAATATTACAGGTACCAAGTCTAAAAAAAAAAAAGGAATTAAAACCTCAGAAATTCAGAGACACACTACACGGCTACTAAAATCCTGAAAGGTTCCAAAACAAAGTATCTTGTTGCTCATGGCAACAAATTAGTGAATAGCCAATTAGGGATTGCCTTTAAAACATATCAAAATAGGCTGTCCTTTACATAAGATTAAGTCTTTATGTTATGATTGCTTTCTAAGATATATTACATTATGATAAACGATCATGTACATTGTTTTGACAATCAGAGATTTTATGAATGAGAAACTGATTTGCCTGCAGTGGTGAACTGAATTGTGAAAAAAGCATTAGCAATGATGATATCATTTAAAATTTGTTTAAGAATTGTGTTACAGTTTTGCTTTCTTTTTAATCAGGAGCAAAAAAAAAAAAAAAGGCAGCCAAAAGGCATTTATTTTGTAGTAACAAGCATCTGACAGGTCTCATTAGAAGAACTCACTCGCAAATCCAAAGGTATAGGCTGGTTTATTTCTGCCATATCATGTTTACATGACCTCTCAGCAAGAGTAGAAAGACATCCTACTCGTGTTTTTAACCATGTGAATGGCGGAATGTCACCAACTCTTGCTCTTTGTTTCCAGGTTCTTAGAGTGATGATTCTCACCAGTCTAAGGGGGGGATGTGTAGCAACTAGAACCCTGGGCTTAAGGATTTGTGTGTAGGCATGAAAGGCTTCCTTGATTTGCAGGAAATAATTCTCAAGGTGAATTATGACTACTTTCCTTCATGCCTGACAAACCAAACCAAAACAAAATCCCAACAGCTCTAATAACCTGTTGAGGAATAAAGGTTCCAAGGTGAAGAAATATTACTATTTCTTGGGCATGGTAAGATTCACATCATTATTTCCAGGGAGTTCCTCTGGGGCTTGAAAGTAAATGGGTGTTCCGTGGGTTGACTGGCTGCTTGCCAAAGAGTTTCCCTGTTTGGTACTTTCATTGATGAACTGAAAGGAGAGCCCTCAGATTTGCTGGCTCTGAAATTTGATGCATTTGGCACCCTGAGACATATCTGTTCCTCGTGAAGAGACTTGCAGGAACCCAGCCTATGTGAGCCTATATAAACCAGAATGCCCATCTATTTAATTAAAATATAAAATATAATTGTGAGAAGACCAGACAACTTGGTTTTCTCACCAGCAAAGAGAAATCGAAATGAAACTCCAAATTGTAATGAGAAAGAAGCTAATGCACGAGAGTCAGAAGACAGGAGATGAGCTATGTGACTCAAGTTTGAAAGGCCTTGCTAACTGCTTGCATTCACCTCCTCAAGCAGAGACCTGATGACTCCACCTCCCCCTCGCCTCTCCTGCACCCAGGGTGCTGACTCTGGGACTCTTGCCTTCTAGACTGTGGCACTGAGGACCGCCCGCTGCCACTGCTCTATTTCTGACGCCCCCTTCTCCAACCTCTGGTCTGACCACTCCTTCTGAAGGCCTGCTTCCTTCTCTAGATGTTTCAGTGCCATTGGTGAATTAAGCTGCTTTTGACATTCAGTCACCAGCCTGATCTTTAAACTGGAAGAATCTTCTAGTCATCAAGTAACACATTGCTTACCTAGAAGTTAATTTTATGTCATATTATATTTAAAAGATCTCAATACATTCCGGCTGGGAGGAAACCTTGCTTTTGTCCTGTGTACCATCCACAGGCTCTAGGATCCTGAATATGTGTCTACTTCTTCCCATGGCATACAAGGAAACTAGACGGTGAACATAACGAGAAGGTATTGAGAACTGAGGGTAAGTCTCACTGATGTGTACCTGGTCCTTGGCGAATGTTTGCTGAGCGAGTGACTGAGGGATGGGTGTTGCTGTTGACCTGCTTTGAACTTGACTTGCTGTGAAGTAGCAGAGTGCATTGATCCATGGACGTTTTCCTTCCTTTCTGATAATCTGGGATTTTTAAATTAAGTCAAAACTTTGCTAATGAGTAACCTTTCAAGCTCCTATGTGCCAGTCATATATAGTTCACAGTGAAGAAGTGCAGCGACCCTTTGAATGTGCTATTCCATTTGAATAATTTAGATTGTTTTCTTTTTTTCTAGGCAATTTAGGCAAAAAAAGTCAGATGCTGTTCCTGAAAAGAATGGTCAATAGTTGCACCTATGAGTCAATAGCACATTTTATCTTGCTGTTTTCCTTTACTAGAGAATTATCTTACTGGTTTCCCTAAAATGTAGTCCATTAATCGACACATGTATTGAGTGCCTTTTACATGCAGTAACTATAGTGGGTGATAACAAACAATTATCACATGTTCTCCACCTTGGGACATCTTCCAAATGAGTTAGAAAGCTGATATCTACATAATAAAAGTTAGCTTTCATTACAAAGCAGTACTGATAAATACAAAAGAGGTGAGAGAGATCTCAAAGACCATAGGAATTTATACAACCACCATCCAGTGGGGAGGCTGAAGCATTCTTCAGTACCTTCATAAAAAACTTTGTTTCCTAGTCATCTCAACTTTCTCTTCTTGTTCATAAAAAGAAAAATCATTTAATTGTGTTCCAGGCTATGCTCCTTTCTTGGATGATACATTATAAACTTTTGAGCCAAGTATCAATATAATAGCCAACTTCTCTAACTTCACTCTCTGCACAGGGCTTTATATACTAGTGATTCCCAGATTCAGCCTCTAGCACTGTCTTCCCTTTGACCTTCAGACATCACATTGGACTGTTCACTTGACACCTGTACTTGGTTGTATTCCATGAGGCATCTCAAAACTAATATAGCCAAATAAGAACTCTAAATTTCTACTCCATGTTATTCTTCGCCACAATCTCAAGCCCCAAGCTTCCTCAGCTCTGTGAATGGTACTGCCATTCAATCAAGAAAAACCTAGAAGTCATCCTTGAGTTCTTTTTCCTCGTCACTGTTTCCTCCTTGCCTGTCCACTCTGTCCACAAATCCTCTAGGTTCTAGCTCTAAATATACCTTTTATCTACACACTTCTGCCACTCGAACTAAATGATGATCATTTCTTTTTGTTTCTTTAAACCACTTAATTTTTTTTATTGTGGTAATTATATAAAAAGTTACCATTTTAGCCATTTTCAAATGTACGGTTTAGAGGCATCAAGTATACTCACATTATTGTTCAACATCACCATCATCCATCTCCAGAACTTATCCATATTCCTACATTGAATCTCTTATTAGTCAATAATCACTTTCCAGTTCCCCTTCCTACAGCCCCTGGTGACCACCATTCTACTTCCCGTTTCTATGAATTTGACTAGTTCAGGTCAAACCTCATATAAGTGGAATCGTATATTTGTCCTTTTGTGTCTGGCTTATTTCACTTAGCATAATATCCTCAAGGTTCATCCAGGTCAGAATTTCCCTCCTTTATAAAGCTGAGTAAGATTCCATTCTATCTATACCACATTCTGCTTGTCCATTCATCCAGGCAGGGACACTTGCTTCTGCCTTTTGAATATTGTGAACAACACTGTTTCTTGCCTGATCTTTGCTTCCTCTCCTTCTCCCTAAAATCTGTTTGCCTCATAGTAGTCAGAGTGATCTAAAAACGTGACTCAGATCTTGTCACTGCTGTGCTTCCTATCTTCCAATGGCTTCCAACTGCACTTAGTGAAATCCAAACACCTCACCACACAGTCTTTTGCCTGTCCAGGTACTTCAGTCTCCTTCCCTGCTATTTCCAGTCACAAGCCTTCCTGTGGTGTTCAGATGGGACAGGCTTCCTTGTCTAAGGGTGTTCACCATGCCGTCCCTCTGCCTGGTATGCTCAGCCCCTCACCTACATCCTTGCCGTCTGTCACCTTCTTTGGGCACATAATCTAAAGCGCCCCCTCTCCCAACCACATTGCTTTCTCTTACGTCTCCCTCTTCTCTTTCCTCCATAGCTATCACTATCGAAAATTAACATATTCAGTCATTGGTTTATTTTGCCATTTTCTGCCTCCCCATTTTAGCTCATTATTAACCAGGGGATTTTTGTAGAAACTAATGCCTGTGGCTGGCAATTTTTATTCTGGCCAGCCCCAAATTAATTCTGTTATTTTACTAACCCTTTGCAGGTTATTACATTTGATAGTTACACCCGACACATCTGCAAAGTCTTTTGATTTCTGTGAAATGTTGTCTTCAATCCACTCTTTGTAGAAGCAAAGGAACATTCTCCAACATTGTGAGTTTCATTTTCTGGATCAGAATCAATCATGAAGGGGTTTTTTTTTTTGTTTTTGTTGGACTAACATTCACACTGTCTGAATCAGAACTATATTCTGAAGAACTTTCATCTTCTGAGACACTAGACAGGAGTCCCTAACCTCTGGAATCTAATGCCTGATGATCAGAAGTGGAGCTGATGTACTAATAGTAGAAATAAGTACACGGGCACACAATTAGTGTGATGTGCTTGAATCACCCCCCGACCATCCCTACCTGCCCCCTGCCCCGTGCTGCCCAGTCCATGGGAAAGTTGTCTTCCACGAAACCGGTCCCTGGTGCCAAAAAGTTTGGGGACTGCTGCCCTAGTGTATGGATTTCCCTGGTAGCTCAGTGGTGAAAGACTCCACCAGCCAAACAGGAGTCACAGGAGATGCTGGTTCGATCTCCAGGTCAGGAAGATCCCCTGAAGGAGGAAATGGCAACCCACTCCAGTATTCTTGCCTGGAGAATCCCATGAACAGAGGAGCCTGGCAGGCTATAGTCCATGGGGTTGCAAAGAGTTGGACATGAGTATATATGTTGCTTGGACAATCAGAGAAAGTTATCTGCATAAAACTCACCAAAAAAATCTTCTTCACTGCAAATTTCACAATGCATTATTTTTGAAAATTTTATGTTTATAATATACACAAAGTCTGAAAAAAACCTAATGAGGCAAAATGGAATGATGACAACAATCATAAGTTGTATAATGAACCGTGATCAATTTAAGCTTTAACAACTTTGCTCAGTGATGGTAATTGTATTATTCTCTAAAAATGTATTGATATGGCTCTGATCAATAATGTTTGGGTTACAAAAGACATATTAATACATTTCTCATCAATAATGTGTTTGTATGTGCCACTGCTGATCTGTGGATAGGATAATGCCCAGTGTGACCAAATGAATTGAAAAGTGGCAAACTGAATGATTAGAGTCAGTTGTCTGCTTCTTTTTATGTTTCTGTGGTATGAAAAGTGAAAGTGTTAGTCACTCAGTCTTGTCTGACTCTTTGCAACCCCTTGGACTGTAGCCTGCCAGGCTCTTCTGTCCATGCGATTTCCCAGGGAAGAATACTGGAGCATGTAGCCATTCCCTTCTCCAGGGGATCTTCCTAACCCAGGAATCGAACCCAGGTCTCCTGCATTGCAGACAAATTCTTTACCATCTGAGCCACAAGAGAAGCCCTTCTGTGGTGTGGTATGTTAATTTTCCAAATGCAGTACCTGGGTGTTTGCAAAAGGGCACGTCATACTTCATTACTGAATGCCTTCGGTGATTACCATGCCTAGATTACAACAGTATGTTACTGCCAGATTGAGACCAAATATCTGAAAAGTGAGTATGCCCCTTGGAAGTACTCAAGACATAACAGATCAATATATTTGGAAGGACATGTCAAAATCAGTATGTAATTTGTATGAAATGACTGTGGACACTCATAGGTGATACCTATTGATCCTGGCTGTTATTGATCACATACAGCTGTCAGGGGGGGAAAAAAAAAACTGTGCACACACTTTTAAACTGTGTATATTTATTTACATGTATTGTAAAATATTGGTAAAATTAGTAAAACATATTAAATATTAGTACAATTAGGGTTTTTTAATAATAAAAAAATAGTTTCTGATGTACTTTTCCTACATATTCTCTGGGATGAATGCCTCCCACTCTTGAGTCCACTGGGCGATGGGCTTGCATCATGGGTGCAATGGGCGCCCATGGGCGATGACTTGCGTCAATAGCAAAACTCTCCTCACTGCCACTGATTAATCTTCTGTCAATATCCTTTGGAGGATAGATTGGTTTGGATGCCAGTCTCTCCCCTTGAAAAACAGGGAGAACCCCCTCTGGTCTCTGGAATGCTCTAGAATTTTGTTGTTGTTGTTGTTGAGTGCAGTTATTAATATTACAGACTTAATTTTCTTCATACCCTCCTGCTGGATATAATAGGCATTGCTTTCTTTTCTTAAATCGAAGGAGGCTTGTTTTTCTTTTCTTTGTTTCAATTGATAAATGGTTGATTTATAATACTATATAAGTTTCGGAGGTTGGTTTTTCCAGTGTGACACAAGGCAAGGTTTTTATACAGTCTATCCATCGTTCAGATATACTGCCACTGGAGGATGTTCAGCTCGTACTTTGTCATACTTATAATTTATGTAGAGAAATCTGGCTTTCAGAATAAGAACGTTTTATATTGAAGAGATTAGTTGAAAGACACATATGTATTTCACCCACTGTTTATAAAATTTATTCTAATAAATGATTACCTTTATTAAAGAAATAGAGGAGTATAAAGGCCAACTTTTTTATTGAATTGTACTGAAAGTTGCCAATGGGGACGTTTGGAATAGCAATTGTCATTTGCTTAATGAATTGATTTTCCAGTTATGTTCTTTTAAAATTAAGAGAAAAAAATCATATTCTTTACCTCACAGCATTAGAATTATCACTCTATGTGCAGATTGTCTGAATAGCAGCCACCAAATTGAAAATTTCCTTTTTCCATGAGCTTTTGGAAGTGGGTCTTGCCATTTCAAGTAGAGGAAGAGAAGAATAAGCAAAGTTTCCTTCATGGGAGGCCAGGTCTGTTCTTGGCTCTGTCTCTTGAGAGTGTGGGATCTCCAGCAGGTCACCAAACTCTAGTATGGCTGTTGTTTTAGCCATTGAATAGACACAGTAATTCCTGTTCCCTTACCCATTTTCAGGAAGTGCCTTCACTCTGTAGGAAGATGCATGGAAATGACTGTAGAAGTGAAGAGGTTTTACCATAAAAAATGGCTCACTGGTGAAGAATCACTATGCAAATCAATTTCATATTTCAATCTATCCTCCAAAGGATAAATTCAGTTCAGTTCAGTTCAATTGCTCAGTTGTGTCCAACTCTTTGCAACCCCATGGACTTTCCCAACATGAGGGTCTTTTCCAAGGAGTCAGTTCTTTGCATCAAGTGGCCAAAGTATTGGAGTTTCAGCTTCAGCATCAGTCCTTCCAATGAATATTCAGGACTGATTTCCTTTAGGATGGACTGGTTGGATCTCCTTGTTCTCCAAGGGACTGTTGAGTCTTCTCCAACACCACAGTTCAAAAGCACCAATTCTTCAGTGCTCAGCTTTCTTTATAGTCCAAATCTCTCTGCGCACCTCCCCTCTGCTCCAGTCCAGCAGAGGGGAGGAGACTGCCGCCCTCAGCTCCCCCTGCAGGGTTGTCGTCCCCTTAGGCCATGGGCAGGGGGAGCCCTCCTCCCAACCCTGGGCTGCTTCCTGGGGGCTCTCCTGACCCCCCTCTCCAGGACCAAGTTCCGCATCACACTGGGAGTGTGGATTCCAGCGAAGGAGCTGGAAAAAAAAGTGAGACTCTATCCACAGACCCGCTATGGGGGACCCCAACTTAAGGCCAAGGACTGGGTGTGTTTGATGCTTACACAACACCCCAGCCCAGGCCCCTTTGCTGAGATGACCACTGGAAAAACCATAGCCTTGACTAGACGGACCTTTGTTGGCAAAGTAATGTCTCTGCTTTTCAATATGCCATCTAGGTTGGTCATAACTTTCCTTCCCAGGAGTAAGTGTCTTTTAATTTCATGGCTGCAATCACCATCTGCAGTGATTTTGGAGACCCCAAAAATAAAATCTGACACAGTTTCCATTGTTTCCCCATCTATTTCCCATGAAGTGATAGGACCAGATGCCATGATCTTCGTTTTCTGAATGTTGAACTTTAAGCCAACTTTTTCACTCTTCTCTTTCACTTTCATCAAGAGGCTCTTTAGTTCTTCACTTTCTGCCATAAGGGTGGTGTCATCTGCATATCTGAGGTTATTGATATTTCTCCCGGCAATCTTGATTCCAGCTTGTGCTTCTTTCACCCCAGCGTTTCTCATGATGTACTCTGCATTTAAGTGAAATAAGCAGGGTGACAATATACAGCCTTGACACACTCATTTTCCTATTTGGAACCAGTCTGTTGCTCCATGTCCAGTTCTAACTGTTGCTTCCTGACCTGCATTTCTCAACAGGCAGATCAGGTGGTCTGGTATTCCCATCTCTTTCAGAATTTTCCACAGTTTATTGTGATCCACACAGTCAAAGGCTTTGGCATAGTCAATACAGCAGAAGTAGATGTTTTTCTGGAACTCTCTTGCTTTTTCGATGATCCAGAGGATGTTGGCAATTTGATCTCTGGTTCCTCGGCCTTTTCTAAAGCCAGCTTGTACATCTGGAAGTTCACGGTTCACATAACTCTTGAACCCTGGGTTGGAGAATTTTGAGCATTACTTTACTAGCGTGTGAGATGAGTGCATTGTGCGGTAGTTTGAACATTCTTTGGCATTGCCTTTCTTTGGGATCAGAATGAAAACTGCCTTTTCCAGTCCTGTGGCCACTGCTGAGTTTTCCAAATTTGATGGCATATTGACTGCAGCACTTTCACAGTATCATCTTTCAGGATTTGAAATAGTTCCACTGAATTCCATCACCTCCACTAACTTTGTTCATAGTGATGCTTTCTAAGGCCCACTTGACTTCACATTCCAGGATGTCTGGCTCTAGGTGAGTGATCACACCATTGTGATTATCTGGGTTGTGAAGATCTTTTTGTACAGTTCTGTGTATTCTTGCCACCTCTTCTTAATATCTTCTGCTTCTGTTAGGTCCATACCATCTGTCCTTTATCGAGCCCATCTTTGCATGAGATGTTCCCTTGGTATCTCTAATTTTCTTAAAGACATCTCTAGTCTTCCCCATTCTGTAGTTTTCCTCTATTTCTTTGCATTGACCACTGAGGAAGTCTTTCTTATCTCTTCTTGCTATTCTTTAGAACTCTGCATTCAAATGCTTGTATCTTTCCTTTTCTCCTTTGTTTTTCGCTTCTCTTCTTTCCACAGCTATTTGTAAGGCCTCCTCAGACAGCCATTTTGCTTTTTTGCATTTCTTTTCCATGGGGATGGTCTTGATCCCTATCTCCTGTACAATGTCATGAACCTCCATCCATAGTTCATCAGGCACTCTATCAGATCTAGTCCCTTAAATCTATTTCTCACTTCCACTGTATAATCATAAGGGATTTGGTTTAGGTCATAGCTGAATGGTCTAGTGGTTTTCCCTACTTTCTTCAATTTAAGTCTAAATTTGGCAATAAGGAGTTCATGATCTGAGCCACAGTCAGCTCCTAGTCTGGTTTTTGCTGACTGTATAGAGCGTCTCCATCTTTGGCTGGAAAGAATATAATCAATCTGATTTCGGTGTTGTACATCTGGTGATGTCCATGTGTAGAGTCTTCTCGAGTTGTTGGAAGAGGGTGTTTGTTATGACCAGTGCATTTTCTTGGCAAAACTCTATTAGTCTTTGCCCTGCTTCATTCCGTATTCCAAGGCCAAATGTGCCTGTTACTCTAGGTGTTTCTTGACTTCCTACTTTTGCATTCCAGTCCCCTATAATGAAAAGGACTTCTTTTTTGGGTGTTAGTTCTAAAAAGTCTTATAGGTCTTCATAGAACCATTCAACTTCAGCTTCTTCAGCGTTACTGGTTGGGGCATAGACTTGGATTACTGTGATATTGAATGGTTTGCCTTGGAAATGAACAGAGATTATTCTGTCGTTTTTGAGATTGCATCCAAGTACTTCATTTCAGACTCTTTTGTTGACCATGATGGCTACTCCATTTCTTCTAAGGGATTCCTGCCCGCTGTAGTAGATATAATGGTCATCTGAGTTAAATTCACCCATTCCAGTCCATTTTAGTTCTCTGATTCCTAGAATGTCGACGTTCACTCTTGCCATCTCCTGTTTGACCACTTCCAATTTGCCTTGATTCACGGACCTAACATTCCAGGTTCCTATGCAATATTTACATCATTGGACCTTGCTTCTATCACCGGTCACATCCACAACTGGGTATTGTTTTTGTTTTGGCTCCATCCCTTCATTCTTTCTGGAGTTATTTCTCCACTGATCTCCAGTAGCATATTGGGCACCTACCGACCCAGGGAGTTCCTCTTTCAGTATCCTATCATTTTGCCTTTTCATACTGTTCATGGTGTTCTCAAGGCAAGAATACTGAAGTGGTTTGCCATTCCCTTCTCCAGTGGACCACATTCTGTCAGACCTCTCCACCATGACCCGCCCATCTTGGGTGGCCCCACACGGCATGGCTTAGTTTCATTGAGTTAGACAAGGCTGTGGTCCGTGTGATCAGATTGGCTAGTTTTCTGTGTTTACGGTTTCAGTGTGTCTGCCCTCTGATGCCCTCTTGTAACACCTACCGTCTTTCTTGGGTTTCTCTTACCTTGGACATGGGATATCTCTTCATGGCTACTCCAACAAAGCGCAGCTGCTGCTCCTTACCTTGGACAAGGGGTATCTCCTCACCGCTGCCTCTCCTGACCTTGAACATGGAGTAGCTCCTCTCAGCCCTCCTGTGCCCGCACAGCCCCTATCAGATCTAGTCCCTTAAATCTATTTCTCACTTCCACTGTATAATTGTAAGGGATTTGATTTAGGTCATACCTGAATGGTCTAGTGGTTTTCCCCACTTTCTTCAATTTAAGAGCATGGCCCTGCCCATCAGAACAAGACCCAGTTTCCCCCTTAGTCAGTCTCTCTCATCAGGAAGCTTCCATAAGACTCTTATCCTTCTCCATCAGAGGGCAGACAGACTGAAAACCACAATCACAGAAAACTAACCAATCTGATCATATGGACCACAGCCTTGTCTAACTCAGTGAAACTATGAGCCACACTGTGTAGGGCCATGCAAGATGGACAGGTCATGGTGGAGAGTTCTGACAAAATGTGTTCCACTGGAGAAGGGAAATTGAATATTGAAATAGCTCGACTAAGATCATAAATTGAATCAGGAAAAGGCTTAACCCATACACTGTCAAAACATTTCCAACATTTGAAGAACAAACTGGTTTGAAATTATCTATTTTAAAATCTTTACATTTATTTGCCTTTGTTGTTTACTGAGGTATAATTTACACAGTCCACTCTTTTTTGGTGCAGAGGCCTATGAATTTTGAAAAATGTACATAGTGTGAAACCATCAGGAGTATTTGTTACATTCTAAAAGTTCCCTCATGCCCCTTTGTAGTTAATTTCCCCCCATCTAATCCCTGGCAATCATTGCTTTGATTCCTGTCCCTACATATTTA
The DNA here is from genome assembly GCF_032452875.1 of Bos javanicus. NCBI lineage: Eukaryota > Metazoa > Chordata > Mammalia > Artiodactyla > Bovidae > Bos > Bos javanicus. Next base: position 32,137,270 of record NC_083877.1, on the reverse strand, counting down.
ACTTTTCCAGAATATTCTAAAAATGGAATATACTGGCTTCTTTCACTTGGCACTACTCTTTTGAAAATTCTTCATGTATGGTGAGTACCTGTTGTTGGTGCCTTTGTATTGCTGATTAGTATCCCTTGCATGGGGGACTGTGTACGGTCCACTACGCAATGGGATACTAATCAGCAATAAAAAGAACATTTGGTTTGTTGCTAGCTTTTCACAATGATAAATAACATTACTATAACTGTTTGTGGAGAGGTTTTTATGAAAACCCTTCATTTCTCTTGAGTAAACTGCTGGGTTATTTGCTATTTATTTAATGTTTTAAGAAACTGCCAAATTGTCTAATCAATTGGCTATACCATTTTGCATGAGAGTTTCAGTTGCTCCACATCTCCCCTTAGCATTTGGTGATGTGAATTTTTTATTTGAGCTATTGTCGTAGTTGTATAGTGGTATCTTATTGTGCTGTCATTTACATTTTACTAGTGATTAATTATGTGGAATACCTCTTCATGTGTTCACGTGGCATATTTCTTCACTGGTTAAATGACTGTTCAAATCTTTTCCCAATTATTTTTTTAGTTGATTTTTATTATTATTTAGTTTTCAGTTTTAGAAATATTCTAAATACAAGTTTTTATTATATGTTGTGCTGTGGTTCAGTCTCTAAGTCCTGTTTGACTTTGCAACCCCATGGACTGTAGCACACCAGGCTTCCCTGTCCTTCACTATCTCCTAGAGTTTGCTCAGATTCATATCCATTGAGTCAGTGATGCTATCTAACCATCTCACCCTCTGATGCCCTCTTCTCCTTTTGCCTTCCATCGTTCCCAGCATCAGAGTCTTTTTCCAGTGAGTCAGCTCTTCGCATCACGTGGCCGAAGTATTGGCGCTTCAGCTTCAGCACCAGTCCTTCCAATGATCTGACTTCAATGAGTTGCAAACCTAGGTCAATTTTAGGTGATAATCAGATCAAGCCATTTCAGGACAGCTCGTATCAGTCTTCATGTTTTCAACAAGATGTGCTGCCAGATTGAGGGCAATGCAAATTCATCTGAAATTTTCAAATTCAGTTAATTAAGGTGTCTAGATTATCTTTAGACCACACAACCTGTGTTTGCTAAAATGAGCCCATTGCTCAGTTGTGTCTGACATTTTGTGACCCCATGGACTGCAGCCTGCCAGGCTTCTTTGTTTATGGGATTCTCCAGGCAAGAATACTGGAGTGGGTTATCATTTCCTACTCCAGGGGATCTTCCCAACCCACGGATTGAACCCCGGTCTCCTGCACTGCAGGTAGATTCTAAGTAAACATAAAACTTCTACAAGAAACACAGCTCAACTGGTTAACTCTTCTGTTTACGGACACAGGAGCACTTCTTCGCCTAGCAAGGGTGTTGTGAAGCACAGTTAATTATTTGCAAAATGATCCCAAGCTCCCAGATAAAAGGAAACACACTTCCCATGCCCAGTGTTACTGTTAGTGTCCTCTGCTGCCAAGGAGAATCTGATGCAGAACTTGCCTCAAGCATCTAAGAAGACTGGCATGTGACCACAGAGGGAAGCCTCCGTGCTTGTTCATTTGTTGGAAAACTGTTCAGCTTGCCTGTGACATAATGAGGTCAAAGTTTAGGGGTGGGCGCAGTGGCCAAAGTCAGCTCTTTTACAAAACTGCGCCCAATAGTGTCAGGAGCATCAATCAGAGAAAGAACCCAGGAACAAACTAGTATTCATTTCCCCAAATTCCTTTTGCTTTGCTGTTTTCAGTTTTTCAAAGATTACATTCAAAAAGCATTTTATGCTTTCACTGAATTAACAATAGCCCGGAGAAGGTATTTCAATCCCAAAAGAAACCTTTTCTATTATGACAAACCTTTGGGGGCTCATCTGGAGCACTGCTGATAGGGGCCTTCAATCAGACCTGGAAGCCTGAGCTAGTTCCTGTGCTGTGTTGTCTCCAAAGTTGTATTTATGGCCAAGGCTATGGTCACTATCAAAAGAAACATGGGCTCAGAGTTCCTCTAGAGAAGAGGAATGTTAAGTGAGACATGTGTCTGTGAAAACAATCAACTAAACATATCCCCACTGCCTCTCCCTTAACTTTAGGAAAAATGGCTTTTTTAAAATGAGTTTTAGAAAAGCAATAATAAACCAAGCTATTTACCTTATACTGATGTTGATGTTAACAGAAAATGCACAGTTTTTTAATGGTGCATTTCGTTTATTAGATGGATCCTTCTATGGTAGTGATATTATTAATAACTATATAATGTACAATAAAACTATGAGATATGATACTAGTTTTGTTAAAGCACTGATGTATGATGTATAACATAATAATCTTATTTAATCCTTACAATAGTCTTATGTGATAGGTATTATGTCAATTTTACAACAGAAGAAATTGAAGCCTTTAGGCTCATTATTTAAGTGGGGGAGCAGGGATTCCAGCCTGTCACCAAACTGAGTGTAAGCCACCAGGTTCTACTGGGTACAGTTACAGAATATGATATACTAATCATTACTGGTGAGGATCAGAAAAATTCATGAATTACTATTGGTTTAAACATTATCCTTACAGGAACAGAAGATAATAAACATAACATCTGTGGATTTTTTTAATGGAAGGAGAAATCAAATGAATATGTAAATCAGCCAGGGGGGAAAATAACCTACAACTGTTTCCAAAATCACTTTTAGTAGCAAATCCTTAAGCTACATGGCAATGTATAGAAACTGAATGCTGCGCTTTCACTGCCGGGACCAGCGTCTAACCACTGGTTGGGGAACTAAGATCCCCCAGGCTACACAGCCAAAAAAAAACCAAGAAACTGCCACCGAATGATAAGGATTTTAGGTTACTTAAGTGCAAATAAAATGAGAGGTATTTCTGTCAAAGCAACAGCTGATTCCTACTATAGAGATCAAACAATCAGTAACAGAGCAAAAACAGTAAGGTTCAGAATGTTCATTCAAAAATATACAATGATCTTTTACTTTGTAAACAGTAAATGTAACTTAGATATTGGAAGCTCTTTCTGGAATAAATGATTAACGTCATGGGGACAATGACGGTGGACAGGAGGTTAGGAAGGACGAATTCTCGTCCTGCCTCCAATTAGCTAGCTCTGTCACCTTGGATGAGTCATGTGACCTCTCCCGACTCCAGTGTTCTCACTTGTACAATGAGGTCTCTGGTCTCTTCCAATTCTAAAATTCTCTGAGTCTATGAGTCAAACTCATCTCTTCTTTGCTTAATGGCTCAATTTTCCTTTCCGCACACCTCTTAGGGAACCGATTGAAAATGCAATTCAATTCTCACATGGGCTTCTTTGCTCACTCCACGCCTCCAAGCTGCTGCTGCTGTTTTTAACCCCTTTGTCATTGGGAAACACTTTCAAGGATAGTGGGGAAGCAAGTAAGATGAAAATAATTTACCAAAAGACTGAGTTTTACATTGACATGCAATGCACTTATGTCCACTTTGCCATCTTTCTAGCTGTTCTGCTTTTCGATTACCCTCTGTTAGGCTGAATTGCTTTTCTTTTTTTTCATTTACCACAAAATGCTTTTTAAAAAATTGTAACTTGGAAAATCAAGATGGATTCTTCTATTCAAATTAGCAAGCAACAAAATATTTTTAGCTTTTTACCTACTAATTTTCTGTGTGCAATGATTGTCATTAGTTTAGCTGACAGAATTAATGAGCTGATTCAATTAAAAGGTTTTAGGAACATTATTTATGGCTTAATGGTAAGTATATTAACAAAAAGTGCATTACCATGTAAAGCATACCCATCTCTTTCACCTTTGAAAATATTTCAACACTTCTCTCTGGAAGCATATTTTAAAACAAATATAACAAATATATAATGACTACTTTCTAAAAATGCACTGCACTAAGTAGGAAATTGAAATCTAGAAGATATTAGGACCATGAAAGAGAAGGAAGGCCTGTTCTGCAGCTGACCTTGAAACCCCAGCTTGCATTTACTGGGAAAACAAACAGTAAAAATAAAAATCTACGGAGTATGTGAGACCATCTAATAGAAGACAATCCTCAAATCACAAGATCCTTATGGACAGCCCAAACTGTAGAGACCCAGTGTTTCTCTTCAATAACGTCATGTAACTTGTAGGTGTTTACTTTACTGAGAGCAATAATTATCTGTGGCCTTCTAAAGTGTTTATCTTGAGTTTTTAAATCATATTCCTATTGAAATATTTTGCTTATATGAATTGATAAACAGATCTCAGCCATGGACAGATGTTACTAATACTTCACTTGATGTTACAGAACCAATGAAAATGTTACTGTTTATTATTCAGGCCCATGAACAAGATTATGAGTTCTGTTCCAAATGCTTAGAATTTATTTATATTTGCACTAAACATGAATGGCCTAGGGCAGGAATAGAAAATATGTGGCATCTATGTGATTACTACCCACTCCAAAGACTTGTGCCCAGAATTGATCACAGCCTTATTTCCCATTGAGCTGGACTCAGCCTCGGAACCCTTCTCAACAGTAGTGAATGCAGCTACCACAGCATATAGAAAATTATTTGCTGCCCAAGGTCTAGAAGTAAAATATCTTACTAAAAGCCCCACAGGTTTGCCTCTTTCCTTTTTATACTGTAATTGTCTTTTCTGAAATTTTCAAATCTTTTGCTTTCATTTTGCCAAGTAATGATTTGTGCACCGTGGCTGAGCCACCCGGGAAGCCCAAGTAATGATTTATTTCCCCCAGATGAGCATTTACTGCACGTTTCTGAATTCCCCACAACACCTGAGATAGTTTCAAACACACACGTCGCTGTTGCTGTTTAGTCACTAAGTCGGGTCTGACTCTTGAGACCCCATGGACTATCGCCTGCCAAACATATATCAGAGACTTGATAAATATTCATGTCTTCAAGACCCTAAATGCTAAAAATATAAGATGGAAACATCCCACAGAGCCAAAGAGGATTCAGTCTCAGTGATATCTGTCCTGAGTGTCAGTTCTCTCCGGAGACACTCATGGAAGGAATCACGTCCCAAAATGGCCCCAGTGAATTAAGTCCTGGGAAACCAGCAGAGCACAGAAGTAATGTGAGAGTTCCAGCTCCTTTTGTGTCATAAGTCTTCAAAATATGAGGACATATGCCAAATGTCTCTGGCTTTCAGATGATAACATACTCTGAATTAATGACTAACAGGGAAACACCCACTGAGCAGTTCATGGACAGTGTCTCTCCCAAGTCAGATCCTGTTGGCCAATGACCAGAGAACCCGTCTCTCCTAAGCCAGAAGACACTTCTATGGCCAGGAAGCACTTTGTCACCGGCTCAGCAGTATAAAAGCAAGCAATGGAAAGCACCATTTTTTGCAGTTAATCTAATAATTTCACCAAATATCCCCAAATCTGTGTACAAAACATAGTTGCCTTGACTTGATTTTAGGGGAAACTTCCTTAAATAGAAATGTAAAGATAAAGCTAAGCCTTAATAAGCCCTTAAAAAAAAAACAACAAAAAATTTAAATGTTTGAGTTAATTTATCAATATATTGGATAAACAATAATGTACAAAGGCTAATTTTAAGGCAAACACAATGAAAGCACAGGAATTCCTCTTACAACTAAGTGTATACGTGGCTGCTAAGTTGCTTTAGTCATGTCCAGTTCTTTGCAACCCTATGGATGGTAGCCCACCAGGCTCCTCTGTCCATGGATTCTCCAGGCAAGGATACTGGAGTGGGTAGCCATTCCTTCTCGAGGGGATCTTCCCAACTCAGGGATCAAACTGCGTCTCCTGCATTGGCAGAGGATTCTTTACCCTCTGCGCCACCAGGGAAGCCTTTACAACTAAGTATGCATCCTCAAATACTCTGGTGGATGAAACTGCCATATTTCAGATTTTGAGGGTTTCTGAAGTAATTAATTCTCACCAAAGTAATTAATTAACGTCAAAATATATGATGTGTTTCTCTGATTCCAATAAATACACCTAGTTTTCAGCTGAAGAAAATGAGAAAGTTAAAATAAAAAGGCTCCAATTATTCCTTTAATGCAAGTGAGTAAGAGCACATTTAGGCTCAACAGTCATTCATTTGTGCATTCAACATTTATTGAACACCTGCTCTGTGCCAGGAGCTCTGTTAGCTATTGGGTCATAGAGTGGTGAACAAGATAAACACAGTTCCTACTCCATGGAGCTTACAGTCGAGTCAGAGAAGCTCGCCAGTGAACAACTACAGAGAGAGGTACGTCAATTGAGATAAACGTGGCACAATCAAATAAAAGGTGCTTACAACTTTTGGATTGCTTACAAAACTATGGTTTCCTGCAGAGGTCACTGGGATTATATAAATTTTGATTTTTCCCTATAAAAGAAATTTCAGTTAAAATTAAAAAAGTCCACTTTACATACACTCAATTGTAATTTCTGACTGTATCTGTGTTGAATATAAAAAGGACACTTTTTTTTTTTAAAGAAAAAAGTGCTAGCTTTTCGAGAAATACCTTTAACTGAGGCTGTTTTCAGGGGAATTCATGACTGCTTTAGGTTAATGGTCGGTGGCTTCATGTTCAGGCCTCAATTAAACTCTGAACTTCCATTGTTATTACTTAATTGACTTGGTTATATTTCATGTCAGCATTTCAAAATGACCTTCCTTTTAAAAAATAAAAATTACCTGACAGGGAAGCATTGTGGCAGCCATCCCACACTGTCTTTATGTATGGTTGGGCCTAGAATTTACTCAATTTATCTACCACTAGGGTACTTCTCATCATCCTTGCTTATGACATGAGACAGCTCCAAGTAAATGCAAGTGGTGAGGGAAAAGAGATGAAACACGAAATCTATCTGCTACCATGACTATTATTAAGATTCCAACTAAATCCACTGATATCCACTTTAATTCTAATCAGGGAGTTAGTCTTAAACACCTTGCATATCATGATTAAGTGCTGTCAAGTTATGCTTCTTTGAAAGCAGGATTATGTGCACCTTTTCCTTCCATTACAAGTGCCTCCAAAGGTTTAGTTGTGCCAGTTAACTAGATGGAAACGTAAATCCCCTTTACTTGTACACGAGACAACAATAAGAACAAGTTGGATTGCTCTAACTAATGAGTGGGATTTTATATAAAGTAGGTATGACGCCAAGATGGAACGCTGCTAGACTGACTGAAGCAAATTAAAGCATCAAATGAGTCTGTCCCCTCCCCCTGCATCGTGGAAAAGTTTTAAAAGTCTTTTTGAAGTACTTTGATCAAGCTTTGAAATCATTTTAGTGGGTGACTATTGTATGAAAACCGTAATTTATAGTTCTTGACCTAAGCAGCTCTTTGTCTCACAGCCATGTTCAAAACAATAGCAGGAAAGTGAAAAACACAAGGGGAACGCAAGCTGTTCTGGTTATTATTTAATTCATAATTCCATCTTCCTTAATCTTTGCAATCCAGGCATGTTCTTAATAAAACATCTTCAGACCATTTTTACTATATATAGGAAGGTTAGTTTGGCATAATACAATTAGAGGGTCTGAACTGTGTCACTGGGACCTTTCCTTAACCTGAGGGTGACCTACCAGGCAGGTCCAGAGAGGATCTCGCTATAAATGGTGACAGTGCAGGCAAACTCCTATTGTTTGCCTTTTAATTTCCTCTCTAGTTAAGCCGGCTTTGTTCCTTGACCTTAACTGAGAAGGTGCCAACTGGGAGATTTTCACCTCCCATCCTATTCACAAAATAGTTATAGTTAGGAGGCAATTTGCTCCCAGCAGATCACACAGAAAATGGCAAGCTTCCTCTAAGATGAACTAGCTAGGCCGTGATTCTCTAATTGAATCACAGAGACATTTTACTATTTTAATTAGTAATTTTAACCAGCTAAAACATCACCATTCAGCCTGGAAATATCAGTAAACCTCACATGTTCTTTGGACTCTTTTTGCCAAAATAGTTACGGATAGACTAAACCTCAGGCTCTCTTTGACCCTGTAAATATCTTAGTTACAGGTTTTACGATCTTCAAGTGCCACAGATGCCTGTGAACACTGGATACACGGAGGAGCCTTACGTGTGCTTTTCCCCAGAGGGTTTAGGCCAATTGTTCTTCCCCAACCTGGACTCTGAAAATACATGGATCAGGATTCAGACGGGCTGCATTTCAGTCCTGGGATCATTTCCCAGAGAGAAAAAGAACCAAGGGATAGTGTTGTTGTTGATGTTCAGTCACTCAGTCATGTCTGACTTTTGTGACCCCATGAATCGCAGCACGCCAGGCTTCCCTGTCCTTCATTATCTCCCTGAGTTTGCTCAAACTAACGCCCATTGAGTCAGTGATGCCATCCAACCTCTCATCCTGTCGTCCCCTTCTCTCCTGCCCTCAATCTTTCCAGCATCAGAGTCTTTTTCAATGAGTTGTAGTAAGTGCCGAATGTGTGTCCACGTGGGAAGAAACTGCAAAGGCTGGAGAAGGGGAGATGACAGGGAAGAGGAAGGGAATGGAGGCCAGCACGGATTTAATTCAACTGAAACTGCAGGTCTGTAAAGGGTGTGTGTGGGGGGGAGGGGCGCTGGTGAGAAAGAGCAGACATCTCAGGTATCTTGGTTCCAGAGAGGAAAGGAAACACTGGGTGTAGCTCCTCAGGGAGGGGCGAGTGACTTAACTGTTCACTTGGGCGCTGTGCGTTAATTAGTGAGGCCCACCGGGGCCCATTTAGTGGATGACCTCATCCAGGGCGCTAAGCAATCCCCTGGTGGCTTTAATGAGTGAGTGCACCCCTCAAAGACTTGACAACTTATCTTTTTCCAGAGTGGAATTAAGCCTTGCCAATAATGAGCACCTACACACCTATGCTTAAAGGAAAATGATGTCCCCTGGAGAGCCAGTTTTCTACTCTGCACCCGAGCCTCCCTTTTATATATGATTTAGGAGTGTTTAGAAGAGTTAACAGACACCTTGCCCAACGCAAATTAAAAAGAAAAAAGAAGTCTCATTGGTTTTTGTTTGTTTGGGGTAGAAATGGGGTGGGACCAAGTCTGTGAAGCATCAGCGCTGGATCAGCTTTGCTCTGAACTCATCCCTCTGAGAGCTTCGAACGAACAGTGTCTCCTGTTTGTTTGTGAGAGCAGACGCTTGGCAGGTCTACATATGCCAGAGAGAACATCATTGAGTTTTATGTTTGTACACACACTCCTGCTTTCTCACTTGGCTTAATTCATCAGCACGGTTTGCAGAGATCTCCATAAAGTAGGATTTGACTTTAACGTTAATGTTCTAATGATGAGAGAAGAAAAAAAAAAAAATGTCACCATATGTCTACTCTTTAGGGGTGATGTTTATACTGTCTAAATTAAAAAAAAACACACAAGTAAACAAACACACATAGAAATATTAATAGCACAGGTAAGTATTTCTTACATAAAAGGACAAGGAGGATTTCGGCTTCTAGTCTAGGAACATCAGTCCCCCCAATACCACTCCTCCAATGTCTACTGAAAAGTAATACACATTATAATCACATTAGTTTTTATGTTGTATAAAGCTGAGTTTTAAATAACTTTGTAACTTTATCATGATATGTACAGTCTACTGCTGGTTTCTTTCCCACTTTTCAGGGCCAGATTGAAAAACCTCATCCATACAGAAAAGGTGGTGCCTTTGCCAGAGAACACTGGTACCTTCTCCTAACATATTATGTCAGGGTGCCAGGTAGGAGCAAGCACCTCTTTCATTGTTTAAATTTATTTGTGCCCCTTCATCATAAATTTGTTTAATGTAAAATAAACAAATCCTTGATGAGGGTTTAACAAGGTTTTCAACATCTGTGCAGATCCATGTAACTTACTCCTAAAGAAGAAAAATCAGTTTAAAGCGTGCCATGAAAACTGCTTTTAACAACAGTTTGGTCTAAGAGTGTGTGTGTGTGTGTGTGTGTATGTGTGTGTGTGTGTGTATCAAGACAACAGTGGTTCCCAAGTGTGTGTGTGTGTGTGGTGTGTATCAAGACAACAGCACTGGTTCCCAAGTGTGAGTGTGTGTGGTGTGTATCAAAAACAACAGCACTGATTCCCAATCATTCTATTTTACTCACAAAACCTGTATGGTGAATTTTACACTGAAGCACAAGTTTGCCTGATAATACCATACCATTTCATCTTCTCCCTCTTTCTTGTTTAACGCAACCTACCACAGAGCTAAAATCCATGCCTGAACCCGACATGTTTCTGTTCTTCAAAAGGAAAGGCAACAGGCAGACGTCTGCATACCCTCTTAGGTGCAAAATGAACAAAGTGCAGACAGTACAGTTAAGTCTTTTGAAAGAACCGAGCAATACATATAACTTGAGGGTGTTTGTAAAAGTTACATTTTTACTAATATTTCCAAACTCACTCAACATTATAAAGAATATAATGTCAACATGGGGGAAAATTTTATTAAATACATTTTTGGGTATGGATTAATTTTTTACCTTCCTAAAAGATAGGTTTATAATGAATTTATATTGATGTTTTCCTTCAGATTGAAATTTGGTTTGCAGTATAAAAAATGAATAAATGAAAGTGAACAAATACAAAACTTCTTTTATTTTGCTAACCTGAAAATTGCTCTAGGTTTATTTTTGGTACACTTAATTCATTGAAAGCTGAACTTCCCTAATGCCTAACTTATTTGAGTGTTATATAATTATGTGGTATAAATGGGAGATATAAAGCAGGGTAAAGAATGCACTTTTGAAAAATTTTACTCATAAAAATACCAACTACCATCCATACCTACAGACAACTAGTTGTGTTTTAAAATAAACTCTTTTCAAGGCTGGCCCCGAGCTTCAGTTATCTGCCCACAGCCCCCAGTCCAAAAGAGAAGCGTGGTTTCCAGACACAACGTAACTAATGCTTTTAAATGAGATAAGTGGAAAATGTTTGGTGTTCAAACAAGTAATATAAAAAGAAGAAATTCTCATCAAATACATTTTTTTCAGCTTGGCTTACTGCCATAGAAGTCAGGAAACCACCAAGACGACAAAACAAGCACAGGCTCCCAGCAAGATCAGCTCCTGCAGGTGAGCGAGAAAATCCAGTTGTAGCCTTCACGACTTTGGCTTTGCTAGGACCGTGAGAGGTTACTCCACGATGGTAATGCAATCCTGGGTATCTGTAAGTGTGCATGAAGAGAAATGGGGAGGGAGACAGAATGAATGTAGGGCTTAGCCAAAAAATAAATAAGAGGGCAATTTGGTAACTGGGCGGAGAATTGAAAAATCACACCTTTCAGTCTCCACATTTTTTCTTTTGTTCAGTATATAAGGAGAAACCATCCGGAAGGAAGAAAGATTATGACTATCTATAAACTAACTGTTTGACAGAGACAGAAATGCTGATAATGAGTGGGTTGTGTCTGTAGTTCTTGGCTGTTCCCATGAGCAAGGGATGAAGGAAAACAGAAACTCTTGATATGTTTGTCTAAAGAGGTAGTGGTGTGACAACGGGCAGCGAGAGTTCAGCTGAAGTTCAGGGCAGATGTTGCCAGGAGTTTACGCTGCAGGAAAGTAAAATTGCTTCCGGATTCACCTTTTCCTCCCAGCTTCTCTTCCAGGCTCATCAGGGTCAAGCAACACTGTGGCACAAGGTGACGATGTCAGTGGGGAAGCAGGCATGGAGCAGGATGCCCCTCTCCCGGTTACAGTCCAGCTCCTGGATGAACCCGTACCAGTAGATGACTAAGCCTGGCCCAAACCTGCAGAAACACGAGAAAATAACACACACGGGTAGTACTGACATAACTCCAGAAAAAGGTAATCACTGATGCATGGATAAGATGACTAAATGACTTTACACAGTTTTTGTTTCCATTGCTATGATTCTGACTGAAAGTAGTTGAACTTAGACCAAAAAGTTTATTTAATGCAAATGTTACCACCTTGGATGGATTTGTTACCTTGTTTTCAAGGAACCTGAACCATTTCACTATCCTGATTTCCTCTCAGTCAGGTATTATGCTGACTTAGCAGATGAAGGATAAAACAGAGTTGCAGTAGCATTGAGCTGGGGAGCACCAGGCTTGGGCTTTTAGCCTTTTAGCATTCAGAGGTACAGCTGAGCACAGCTTCCCTGATGGCTCAGATGGTAAAGAATCTGCAATGCAAGAGACCGGAGTTTGATCCGGGGGTCAGGAAGATGCCCTGGAGAAGGGAATGGCAACCACTCCAGTATTCTTGCCTGGAGGCTTGCGCCATGTACAGAGGCTCCTGGTGGGTTACAGTCCATGGGGTCCCAAAGAGTTGGACATGACTGAGCGATTAACACTTTCACATTCAGGGGCACCCTTTTAAAGGTTAAACTTACCTATTTTCAATTAAGTGAAAAAAAAAAAGTTTGAAAAGTAATTTTAAAAAACGAAATGGCTCAAAGTCTTCTTCTTACAATATACCAATAGGGCCAGAAATTCTTTCTGCCCTATTCTTTCTAGTCTAAAAAAACCCAAAACACACACACACACATGGCAACTGGGATCCTAAAAAGAAATCTCTTGACCCTCCTCTCTGCACTACAATTTCTCTTAAGCTTGAACATGGCATGAAATTGGGCTGTAGGTTCTTATCACGAAAACAAGGAATAATGCCAGGTAGAGTTGAGAAAAAGTCTTGAGAGATGCAGGCTTAAAACCTCAGTATTTCTAAATAATGCCTCCGAATTATCTCCAATTTAGTTAGCAGCACACTCAGGAAGTAGTCAGCAGGAAGTCGAGACCTCTAGGTTGGGTTCATAAAGATGTAATCATTATCAATCACCATGCACACAGAGATGTTTTGCACATCAGTTTCACGTTTTTCCTACCAAGAGTACTTAATTAAAGGGCAGCTCTACTTTTGGTGTCGTGTTGCAGGAATTTTACAGTGAAATCATAAATTATGAATGTTGGGTTAGTAAAAGGATGTCTAAAAACAGAACTGCTTTCTGTATTCTGACATTACAGCGGGCTGAAGCGAGCTAGGCCAAAAGGCTTTTTCCTTTCATGATTTATTACATGCTGAAGTGTACTTGCCAAAACAAACAGCACAGGATGGGCTGCGAAATACTGTATGCACAGGAACAAGTTCAGTTGGATGTCGTGGGATGGTTTATTTGGGGATCCACATCAGGAAGGTAGCCAAGCTGGATGCAACATTAACTGAAACCTTTGCATCCTCGCTGTGCAGGGACAGAATCCTGAGATGGCGGCTCTCAACAACTGAACATGTTGCGGGGGGTGGGGTTGGGGCACAGGAGCCATCTAGGATGCAATTCCTTGGAGTACCAGGCCCTGCAACATTTACCCTCAGGGCTGACTGCACATGCTTTTGTTTCTCAGTATCTCTGAAGAGTCTCCTTTGTGGTCAGAAGAATCAGGCACCTAAGATGCGAGGTATGCGCACCTCCCCACCCCCACCCCCGACCGCTGCCACTCCTCCCCACTGTGCTTACTTGCCCATCAGGTGAAGCTCACACCTAAACAAGGTATTGCTTCCATTGGGGTTTCTTAGTAACTCTCAATCACAAAAAACTGTCTGCAATGGATACCACTTGGTTTCTTGATTTCACGAAGAGCTCTGTGACTAGTATCAGATGATCTTGGGTTTGTCAAAACAAGTCTGGCAAGAGCAGGAAGATCTGTGATTCTGAGGATCATGTCTGAGATGCCTCTAAACCTTCCCATCAGTAAAGCAGCCCTGAGTCACAGTCTCGAGAAACCTAATGTTAACCTCAACACGTTTCCCCTGTTTTATTACGCAGCCATTCTGGAAGCTGTGATGTTCTTTAGAAAGGTGCTCATATTTTTACAAAGGGAGGAAAAAAAAAGGCAATCTAACCAGTCATGGAAAAGAACAAAAGAATATATAGAGGTCATAAACAACAAGCCCAGTGTTTTAAAGATTTAATAAAACAAAAACACATATCACCAGCACTGAGAGAGAGAGAGCAGCCTGCTCTTTACCTGAATCATAAGCCAAAGGACACGAGGCATGACGGCTCTTCACGAAAACGGCAATTTCTAGGCATTAAAATCAGGCTGGGGAACACCTCGATGACCAAGAAAGTAGACTTGTGTTTCACTTGTGAGGAAACAGATGAAACCAGCAACCAGAAAATGTTTTGCAAGATTGTGAATCTGGACTGCTTCCATGTCCCAGCTATTGTTAACACTGCTGCGATGAACATTGCGGTACACGTCTCTTTCAATTCTGGTTTCCTCAGGGTATATGCCCAGCAGTGAGATTGCTGGGTCATAGGGCAGTTCTATTCCCAGTTTTTTAAGGAATCTCCATATTATTCTCCACAGTGGCTGTACCAGTTTGCATTCCCACCAACAGTGTAAGAGGGTTCCCTTTTCTCCACACTCTCTCCAGCATTTATTGTTTGTAGACTTTTTGATGACGGCCATTCTGAGTGGTATAAGATGACACCTCATTGTGGTTTTGATTTGCATTTCTCTGATAATGAGTGATGTTGAGCGTCTTTTCATCAGCAGATGAATGGATAAGGAAGTTGTGGTACATATACACAATGGAATATTACTCAGCTATAACAAGGAATGTATTTGAGTCAGTTCTAATGAGGTGGCTGAACCTGGAGCCTATTATACAGAGTGAAATAAGTCAGAAAGAGAAAGACAAATACTGTATATTAATGCATATATATGGAATTTAGAAATATGGTACCAATGATCCTACATGCAGGGCAGCAAAGGAGACACAGACATAAAGAACAGACTTTTGGACTTAGTGGGAGAAGGTGAGGGTGGGATGATTTGAAAGAATAGCACCGAAACACGTACACTACCATATGTAAAATGGAGGACCAGTGCAAGCTTGATGCACCAAAGCAGGGCACCCGAAGCCAGCGCTCTGGGACAACCCAGGGGGATGGGGTGGGGAGGGAGGAAGGAGGGGGGTTCAGGTTGGGGGCGACACAGGTATACCTGTGGCTGATTCACGCTGATATACAGCAAAACCGATCACAATATGGTGAGGTAATTATCCTCCAATTCAAATAAATACATTAAACAAAGATAAATGGAAGATTATGAATCTGAACGTTTCATGCAGTGGTTTGCTAGGAGGACTCTCTAAAGGTAGCAACACAGATATTTGAGCTATTTTTAGTACATATGGGAAATGACTCATAATAAGGCTCTACCACCTAAATCTTTGTTCCCTAGCTTCTGGGTGACATTATATTAACTTGGGTAATACCAGCTCTCTCGTGTAACTCAAAAGCTCTGACAGTATATCTTAATTAATCAAAAACAAGGAAATATAATAACTTCCCTTTGTAAACAGAGATTGGCAGATGAAGGCTTTCAAATTATGTAGTCTTTGAATGACAAAAATAATGGGGACTACAGATGGTGACAAGTTTGGAAATTTAATGAGAAAACAAGATCTGGCCTTGTTCCCAACACCTTGAGTGCATTTCTGATGTTTCTCCAATAGCTCAGGATCCAGAGATTATCAGATGCTGGCAAGATAACCTTTCAGCAACTTATCCATTTATGAAGAGGCTGACCATATTAACCAACCTTGTATGATCAATTCCTTGATTACTGGAACTTACAGAAGGGAGCATGTGGGCTGAGAATTTGAAAAACCAAGCAACCCATCTCTAGTGTTTCCATCTGAAAAGGTGTAAAACCGGGAGAGAACCGAGACCTAGGAAATTTTTATGTCGGGCAAGTACATGCTTAGGCACCTAGAGATTTCACCTTTTTTGATGTCTACTGGATAAGAATGAGATCACTGGGAAGGCACACACAACCTTTGTGACCAATAAAAAGCAAAGAGACTATCAACAGAATTTAAAAGAAAATAGAGTTCCTGGATATGAGCAAATGTGCAAAGCAGAGGGTTGGTCTGCTACTAGGACTGCAGCCCTCCCTACCAGGCTGGAGATACTGGGTAATGGGATGTGTATGGATCTCCAAATTGACTGTGTAAACACATTTCAAGGTTGACTATAATTTGGAAGTTACTATTTTCATGGTCAAGTAATAAGACCAAAGCCTCCAAATAATTTTAAAAACTACTGTGGAGCACAGCCTGGAATGTGAGTGACTCTTGAACAAGTAATTTTGCCTGCAAATAACATACTACCAAATTAGCAAAAATAACAAATACCTCTTGAAAAAAATGGGAGGTGAAAGTCAAAAGCCATGACAGACCTCGAGGGTATGAAAAATAAAGCTCCTTATAAATAACGACAGCCTTATAAATGTGTTTCTCTGGTTTCCTTCCATTTTAGAGTATTTAGAGAAATTAAGTAGGAGACTGGAATGAAAACTGGGTACCCTTTTGTAGGTTTTGTGCATATGCATCTCCATATGCTTCACCATTTGTCTCTCTGCTCTATTGTGACCCTTTTGAGGGCAAAGACTGTGTTTCACTTACATTTGTGTCCTCTAGACCTAGCACAGTACCTGGGACATGACAGGTACCCTTGGACAAGATGGGGAACACAGTGTTAGTAATAATAGGATCAGACGGCTTTGCACTGGTTACTGGATCGTGGCCACCTAGACACAGGCAAGATGGAAGGGCTCAGCCATTGCCAGGGTTTGGTAATTTTATTAGTGACCAGGAAGAGCAACCCAATGGCATACTTACAGATCACAGTGCTAGTCATAATAATAGTTACAAGGTTAATTATTAATAATTTCATAGCACTGACTATGTGCCAGACACTGTTCTAGGCACTTTACACTTGTGGATCCATTTAATTCTCAGGTCAGCTCCATGAGGGAGGAAGTTATTGTTCCCACTTTACAAAAAAAGAAACTGAGGCACATAAAAATTTAAGTATCTTACCAGAGGTCATGTAACTAAAAAGTAGAGGAATCTGCTTTGGAAGCCAGGACTGGCTGGAGGGTCTGTGACTGTCTTTCTATGATGTAGTGATCAGTCTACTAAATATGGTAACACAGTATTAGACTTCAACCAGAAAAAGAACAGAGATGCTCTATGCACTGGTCAGACCACACCTAGATTGTTGTGGAGGGTTCTGGTGTCATATTTTAAGGAGAATATCTCTAGTCTGGAAGTGATCTGGAGGAGAACTCTAGGATGAGTGAGGAAGCATTAGAATAACAAAGTATATATGACTTGGAAATGGACACTTAAGGTGGTAATATGCTCACTCATGACCTTTGGATTTTTACAGTGCTCCCGGGAGAAGGAACTGGATTCCTGCTGTAGCTCTTGAGCACAGATGTAGGGCAATGTTTGAAAGTAACCAAGAATCAGATTTTGATTCAACATGAAGAACAATCACTGAGTGAGTTTGGAAGTGGATCTTTCCTCAGTCAAACCTCCAGATGAGACCACAGACCCTGGGGCAATGCCTCGAGTGCAGCCCGTGACAGGGGGCAAAGAGGATGATTCAGGAAAGCTACACCCATATTCCTGACCCACAGAAAAAGTCAGATAACAAATGTGTTATTTTAAGTCATTTCGTTTGGGGCAGTGTTTTATATAGTAGTAGACTGGTGGGCTGCAGTCCAAGGGGTTGCTAAGAGTCGGATACGACTGAGCAACTTCACTTTCACTTTTCACTTTCATGCATTGGAGAAGGAAATGGCAACCCACTCCAGTGTTCTTGCCTGGAGAATCCCAGGGACAGGGGAGCCTGATGGGCTGCTGTCTATGGGGTCCCACAGAGCTGGACACGACTGAAGCGACTTAGTAGCAGTAGCAGCAGCAGATAACTAATCTACTAATCTTCTCCAGTAGCTCAGACACGTCTGCCTGCAATGTGGAAGATCTGGATTCGATCCCTGGGTTGGGAAGATCCCCTGGAGAAGGAAAGGGCAACCCACTCCAGTACTCTTTCCTGGAAAATTCCGTGGATGGAGGAGCCTGTAGGCTACAGTCCATGAGATCGCAAAGAGTCGGACACGACTGAGCAATGTCACTTCACTTCAGATAACTAATAGATATACCTGCACCATAGACTTGAGTACTCAAATACCATTCTTCAACATACGCAGTATGGAGAGTCCTGTTGTCTACAGGTTGGCTTTTGTCAGTTAAACTTGAACCTAGACTATACAGCAGAAGGAGTTACCAAATGAGATTATCAGTAAGTAGCAACTCTTTATCAAGGCAAATCTCAGATACAAAGCAACTCTGTCCTATTACACTAACAGAGCTTTTTGGCTCCTGACTATACCCCAATTCCCCTCCCTGCTGTGTATCTAGGATGCTGGGGTTTCCCAAAGAAGTAGAGAAATCATATGTAAAATGAGGAATTCTGCATGTTTCCCCTAGTTCTGTGGTTTTGGTGTTATTTCGGCTATTGGGCTTCTGAAGCTGCAAAGAGAGGGTGGAGACAGGATGTGGGATGTTGGTTATAGGCACAACTCTTTGCCAGTTGAGGTGACTGTCGACAACTAAGGAACAGACATTTAAAAAAATCCAGTTGGAGTAATCCAAGCTTGTTGGGTGTTGGGGCAAATTGATTTTGTCAATCTCAACAGGTGCTGAGGACAATCCAGGAAAAACAAGTGCTGGTTACATTTTGTTCAGTTAAAAAAGGCAGCTCAATCTGTAAGATATTTTTTAAAAAATTGTCAACAAAAATGTTTTAAAAATGGTATTTCAGAGAGTAAACTCTTCAGTTTTTCAGAAAAATTTAGCTATCCTCAGATAATCTCTAAGGTTGTCAGATTATGAATGTTGGACAGAATATGGCACAAATTATATATCAAGTCTTCCACAATTCTCGGAGAAACTCAGAGGCACAGACAGAAAATGTGGGCTCCCAAATTCAGGAAGGGCTTGCTTATTTCTTTTAAACTATATATTAAAAAAATACTCTCTCTTCCTTGTCATGCCTCTGTGCTATCCTATAACACAGGAATTACATGGATGGTAGTTTTACTTATGGAGAAAAGAGAAGACTATCAACTTTCTATTATTAAGACTTCCATGAAAGAGGAGAGCGAAAAAGTTGGCTTAAAACTCAACATTCAGAAAACTAAGATCATGGCATCCGGTCCCATCACTTCTTGGCAAATAGATGGGGAAACAATGGAAACAGTGAGAGACTTTATTTTGGGGGGCTCCAAAATCACTGCAGATGGTGACTGCAGCCATGAAATTAAAAGACGCTTGCTCCTTGGAAGAAAAGCTATGACCAACCTAGACAGCATATTCAAAAGCAGAGATATTACTTTGCCAACAAAGGTCTGTCTAGTCAAAGCTATGTTTTTTACAGTAGTCATGTATGGATATGAGAGTTGGACTATAAAGAAAGCTGAGTGCCAAAGAATTCATGCTTTTGAATTGGAGGAGACTTTTGAGAGTCCCTTGGACTGCAAGGAGATCCAATCAGTCCATCCTAAAGGAAATCAGTCCTGAATATTCATTGGAAGGACTGATGCTGAAGCTGAAGCTCCAATACTTTGGCCACCTGATGCGAAGAACTGACTGACTGGAAAAGACCCTGATGCTGGGAAAGATTGAGGTGGGAAGGGAAGGGGACAACAGAGGATGAGATGGTTGGATGGCACCTTTGACTCTATGGACAGAAGTTTGAGTAAACTCCGGGAGTTGGTGATGGACAGAGAAGCCTGGTGTGCTGCAGTACATGAGGTTGCAAAGAGTCAGACACGACTGAGTGACTGAACTGACTGACTGACTGAGGCACCCTCTTCAGAGAGGCTGAAATGAAATGTAAATGCAGGAATTGAGAGATTTCCAATCGCACATTAGATATCATTTTGCTAAATTAGCCCCAGTAGTCAACTCCCTGGTTGGCTCCCTAACGCCCATTTAGCTTCTATTTCTCCACAGATTTCAGAGGGCCTGTGACCAGACATTACATCTATAAAGATGTTGTTTAAATACAAATAAAATGATTCCAGTACCCAACAGCAAAGAGGTAACTAACATTTACTGCATGCTTACTATGTGGCCAGCAGTGTTTCAAGTGCTTTTACATGTACAGGCTAATTTAATATGCGCAAGCCAGCCCCTTATGTGAGAAGGAGTAGGCTGTGTGTGCTATGATTATCCACATTTCACAGATGAAAAAACTGAGGCAAAGAAATGGTCAGGAATGGATCTCATATTTATGGAATTAACTTCGCTTATCAACGGTTTCAGCTCCAAGAAAAAATAACTATGTATTAAAAAAAAAATCAACATACTTTTATACCTCTTTTGATAATATGAAGGTGAATGGTGGTGGGATTCATATTCTATTGTACAATTTGGGTCTCTACATAGAATAAGAGAAAACTCATGACACTGATCATATCCTTCTTTTCTCAATGAGCTGTGTTACTATAATTACATTTAAAAAAGGATTCTAATGCATGAGGGTTCTGCAATATAAATCTGGATCAAGTCAATAAAATAAACAATTTTCATCTGAAGGATGACAAGAGGACTGTGGAATGATTTGATGATGTTAGTCAAGTTCTTGGTCATGAGGGTCTTCATCAAACAATAAAAACAAAACCTACTTGTACTGATTCAAAATCTTTGTTCCCAACCCAAACTTTTTCAATTCACAAGCAAATAGAAAACTCCTCTCCAAAAGAGGAATAGCAGAAAATCTTTTTTTTTTTTCCCTTTCTTATTTTGAGTTGCTGTGTGGGGTCTGAAGTATCTTCTGAGGATGTGTGCAGACATGTGGCTGTTGGAAGTCAATTGTTTCACCATCAAAAAGACTTGCATGTGGTTTTTATGAAGAACGCATTCTCAAACACACAGTCCAGGACGAAGGAGAAATATAAAACATCTTGTAATTGTTTTAAAATAAACTCTTACACTGTTTATTTAGTTTTAATCTGTGTGTTGTAGATTGGTTATGCACTTGTTAATCACTGTTGTATGTATCTCCAGACAGAGTTGTAAATAACTTTTCAGTCCAAGTGAAATATGCTTGCACATGTTTATATGCAAAGTATGTGCGTATTTATGCCCGTGTATAAATATGTGTACAATAATAATAGATTAGTGATCATGTAATACAGCGTCTTAAGGTTCTGGCACTACGGTCAATTTCACATACAAAGCAAATATTCTTTTTTTGGTAATATCTAGAGATGAAATAAAAATATAAATTGATTGTTTCATTTGCTTTTTTTGGCTTGGCAACTCTGTGTTTGCAAATTGAAATGACTAAAGAAATAGAATCCTAGTTACGAATATTCTCGCTGGGTTTATGGATCTTCATGATTACAAATGCAAGTCTATATCTCTGTAACATCAACTTACTGCCTAAAATCTTGAAAAAAGAAAAGGAAAATATGTGAGAAATACTGATTCACTTTTGGCTTTTATGCCACATAGAAAGTAAACAGATAATATATTATTTTGAAGAAAATTTAAAATGTATATAAATACACAACCACCTGAAATTCTCCTTGGTGTTTATATAACTTAGCATTTTCATGTCTACATTAAATTGCCTGGAAAAGTGCTTAACTTCTACTTTACTTTGTCCTGTATTGGGTATTCTTAGATGCTGTACTAACAGTCTTTCCTGACTATAGGAAATCTCTCCTCAAAAGAGAAAAATTGAGGTAGGTGGGAGAGAAAACATAGGCAGAAGCTTTTTTATATTTAATCCATTGTTTTTAATACCTGTTTTCTTGGAGAAACACTACTTCCTGGCAGTGGGGCAGGCTCTCTGCATTTGCCTGTTAAGAATTTACTTGTAAGCCTGAATATCCATCCTGCATGGAGTCACCAAAGAAGTGATCTTCCTCTCTCTAAGGTTCTTTAATAACTCAAATTTTAATAATGTAGAACTGTTCGTATTTAAGTGTAAAAATAAGTTATCAATTGAGCAATACAATAATAATAATTGAATAAATAAGATGCCAAAAGATTCACAGTGCAAGAATAATTAGAACAGTAACATGGTGTTCTAGAAGTCTTCATAGACAAGGTAAGTTCTCAGCTATGCTGCATTTATTCATATAATGGCCTTTTAATTTTCTCCATTAAACCCATTTTTTTGAAAGAAGAATGAAGATTGGGACTACAGGTTCTGAGAGATAGAGAGGGATGGCAGAATCAGAAGCATATAGAGTTTATTTTATTGTGAAACTAGAGAATGAGCTTAGGCATGATAGACCTGTTTTTTGTTTCAAATGAGGATGTATGAAGTGGATAGTACAAAGTTTCTCCTTTTTTCTCCAATGGGATGGAAAGAAAAGAGAAATACCAAATGCAGTGAAAGAAACTAAACAATGAAAAAATCACAAAGTACCCAAGGTCATATTTGCTTTGAAAATACTTAAGTACTGACAGGACACTTCAGGGGACCTTGGGTGCAAATCGTATCTATCTCTCTAGAATTTATACCCCAGGCTTCTTCCAAAAGTTGGGGTAGCTTACAAAATTGGTCGTGTGAATTATTACGTTTTCTCAGTTATTTCCCCAGGGAAACATGCCAAAGGCAAACCCATCATTTCAGCTGATTTAGGGTTTGATGCCAGAGAATTTATAATTGATATGACAACCATAATGGAAAGTGATCATCATGCTGGCAAGACATGGGGCTGACGGTGCAACAGTCCATTTTGGTATCTGCCAGTGAGTCAACCATAGACTTGCTCTGATAAACGTTGAGGTTATTTCTGAACTTTTTATTACCAACTTCCTGAATACTAGAAATCAGAAATTATAAAACAGAAAATATTTTTATCACAAAAATATTGCCAACTTTTTGCACATAGTCTTTTATTATTAGGTAGAGGGGGAGGGGGCCTCTGTTTCCTCAGCTCAGTTCATGGAAGATCACAGGGTAACCCAGAGTTCAGTCAGACGTTTATCTCAAGACACAAAGAGATTTATGGGTTCTGGATATATATATGTCTGCTTAAAATAAAAAAATTATCGGAATTTTCATCCTTGGCAAAGTCAAGTAACTAAAGGATTAAGGCTGATACATGTTCGCCCTATAAATCTATCATTAACCAAATGTGACACAATGCTTCAGGTATGTCAGATCTCAACTTGCTCTAAATGTGTAGTTAAAATTTTCTTTTACTCATAATAAATATTTCACGATAAGGAAAGTCTCTCTGGCTAAAGCATCACAGTCCTCAAAAGCAAACCTCTCAATTTTATAGATTCATAAAGGCAAATGCTGGAAAGAGGAGAAAAAAAAAAAAAAGAGAAGGTAGAACCATCCATGTCATTAGGAAACATGGCCTGGTAAAGAAAAACAAACAAACAAAAAATAGTTCTCAGAAAAAAAATAAAAGAATAATCCAGCCTGGCAGTTATTAAACAAACACTTCTAGAATACAAAGTTCCATGAGAACAGCTTGTATTTCAGAGGCATGTGGGAGTCAACCAATGAATATTGGCTGAGTGGATACATGAATACATGAACGAATAACACCACAGAGCCCCTGCCTCAGGAGAAGCTATGGATGCTACCATAGCAGAGGCATCACTTTGCTGACAAAGGTCCATCTAGTCAAAGCTATGGTTTAGTCAAAGCTATGGTTTTTCCAGTAGTCAGGTATGGATGTGAAAATTGGACCATAAAGAAGGCTGAGCGCAGAAGAATTGATGCTTTCAAACTGAAGTGCTGGAGAAGACTCTTGAGAGTCCCTTGGACAGCAAGGAGATCCAACTAGTCAATCCTAAAGGAAATTAGCCCTGAATATTATTGGAAGGACTGATGCTGAAGCTGAAGCTCCAATACTTGGGCCATCTAATGTGAAGTGTTGACTCACTGGAAAAGACCCTGATTCTGGGAAAGATTGAGGGCAGAAGACGGGGGCAACAGAGAATGAGATGGTTGGATGGCATCATCAAATGAATAGACATGAATTTGAGAAAACTCAGGGAGATAGCGAATGACAGGGAAGCCTGGCATGTTACAGTCCATGGGGTCGCAAAGAGTTGGACACAACTGAACAACATTTGGGGGAAGAAATCTTTTGCTGATACTCTCCACCATGTAGGGAAGAAAAATCATTTTTAAACATGAGAAAATGAGTCTTAAAAACATGCCTGAGTTGCACATTCTGAAGAGCTAGCTCCCAGAGTGGCTATTAGGAATCCCTGCTTTCCGCGTTGCTATGGAGGAGATGAGGCTGTGGCTTAAAACCTGGTAGAAAACAGAAGCACCATTCCCTGGAAGGGCCACTCCTGGTGGTTGAGGTGGTGACTGTAAGGTGGGTGGGAACTGACTGCTAAGAAGAAAAACTAAGCACTTGGGAACCGATGGCTGCACACAGGTGGCTCTCGCTTCCTTGAAATACAATCAATTCAGGTAGGCTTTTGTTTACAGTAGCTTTTATCTAGAAGATAAGGTTGTAAAAACATCAATCAAAATGAAGTACTACTGTTCCTGGCCATATCTCAGCAGGTTCATCTGTTTTATTTCTTCCTCCCTTTCCAAATACCTTAAGGTGTTTAAGATGAGTGAAGATATCAAACTATGAAAGTGAACTGTATTTGTGTAGGACACGTGGATTTGCACTCTGCGAACCACAAGTGCCAGGGATACGGTGCCTGCAGCCCTCTCAGGTTCAGGCAGAGTCTGTATTCCTATCGCTTGACTTCCTAATAATACGTAAACTGTAAAAGATGGTCTTTACACTTTTTCAACAGTGCTCCTTTAAGAAAAACAAGGATCTGGTGGCTTCTATACACTGGGTTAAGGCTTTTAGTTTATTTCTATCCTTCCACGCCCCACCCCCCCCACCCCCCCAAAAAAAGTATAATAAAATAGCAAATTCAGTTCAGTTCAGTCGCTCAGTCGTGTCCGACTCTTTGTGACCCCATGAATCCCAGCACGCCAGGCCTCCCTGTCCATCACCAACTCCCGGAGTTCACCCAGACTCACGTCCATCGAGTCAGTGATACCATCCAGCCATCTCATCCTCTGTCGTCCTCTTCTCCTCCTGCCCCCAATCCCTCCCAGCGTCAGAGTCTTTTCCAATGAGTCAACTCTTCGCATGAGGTGGCCAAAGTACTGGAGTTTCAGCTTTAGTATCATTCCTTCCAAAGAAATCCCAGGGCTGATCTCCTTCAGAATCAGACTGGTCTCCTTTAGGATGGACTGGCTGTATCTCCTTGCAGTCCCAAGAGTCTTCTCCAACACCACAGTTCAAAAGCATCAATTCTTCGGCGCTCAGCCTTCTTCACAGTCCAACTCTCACATCCATACATAAACACAGGAAAAACCATAGCCTTGACTAGACGAACCTTTGTTAGCCAAGTAATGTCTCTGCTTTTGAATATGCTATCTAGGTTGGTCATAACTTTCCTTCCAAGGAGTAAGCGTCTTTTAATTTCATGGCTGCAATCACCATCTGCAGTGATTTTGGAGCCCAGAAAAATAAAGTCTGACACTGTTTCCACTGTTTCCCCATCTATTTCCCATGAAGTGATGGGACCGGATGCCATGATCTTCGTTTTCTGAATGTTGATTAGAAATAGAAAATTGAGCTTGGGAAACAAAGAATGCATTTTATGGTTAAACTGAACTTCGAAGGTCAACTGTATAGTTAACAAAATTTTAAATTTAAGCCCATTATGATACTACTTGATTTTATTTTTAACTGCATTACTGATTTAACACCAGATCCATACAATGAAGCACCGAGGCAGGGACGTTTCCAAGTGATAAGGGTAACTGTGTTAAGGGAGTGAAAAGGCACACTGGCCCAACTCCAGAAGACACTTACCAACAGGGCGGTGAGGTGGGCAGGAGACACCTGACTGCCCAGAGCAGACAGACGCACAGAAGGCAAATTGAACCGATGTCACCTAGAAATAGACCTTAAATCTAGACACAGCCAGCAGGCTCCCCTGGGCAGGATGCAGGTTGTGCTGAAGGTCTGCATGGTGGAAAATATCTTATCTGTCCTTCTGAAAGTTTTGAGTCATTCTTCAGGGCTGGGCTTTGTGAATCATTCTTCTGATTGATCCCCTTTTAAATACATCTAGAGGAAGCATTCTAGTAAACGTGAGACCCAGTGTACCCATTTAAGATTCAAGTCTCCTAGATTCAAAGAATACTTGATACCATCCCTGTCTTCCAGGGGCTTTTAGGAATAAGGCAGACAAGTAGGTTAAAAGGCAGTGGTGCTGGAGAAGACCCTTAAGAGTCACTTGGACTGCAAGGAGATCAAACCACTCAATCTTAAAGGAAATCAGTCCTGAATCTTCATTGGAAGGACTGATGTTGAAGCTCCAATACTTTGGCCACCTGATGCGAAGAGCTGACTCGTTAGAAAAGACCCTGATGCTGGGAAAGATTGAAGGCAGGAGGAGAAGGGGACGACAGAGGATGAGATGGTTGGGTGGCATCACTGACTCAATGGACATGAGTTTGGGCAGACTCTGGGAGACAGTGGAGGGTAGGGAAGCCTGGCGTGCTGCAGTTCATGGAGTTGCAAAGAGTCGGACACGACTGAGCAAATGAACAACGGAGGAGATAGATCTGGAAGACAGGCTGCGCGAGAACTGTGCAGAAGGCCTTGAGGTGGCCCCGACAAGGGGAGGGAAGGCTCCGAGCAGAAGTAAGGTGACCTTGGAGTCTTGAGGTCAGGTTTGCTCAGTGGTAAGGCAGAGACGGTGCTTCTGGTGGACGGAGAAGCACAGACACAGTGATGAGCAAAAGCCTGGGGGCTTCAGAGGCAGCTCAGAAAAGTTCAGGATCAACAAAGATCATGGGCCTGGCAGAAGACACAGTTGAAAAAGTGGGGTGGGAGTGAGGCTGCTGAGGGCCAAATGGGTGGTACACGAGTGGAGGGCCCGTTCCTCCGGATCCCATGCAGCAGGCACACCAGCCCTTTGCCCCAGGCTAATCCTCTTTTATGAAACCCAAATACCCGGGGCCATGTTTCTGTATGGAATTTGTGAGCTAAATATTTACTTTGTGTGGGGCCAAAGTATCTACTACAGTCACTTATTTGGGGGTAAACACATTAAAGAAAAGTATACATTAAAACAAATCTCTCTCCCTCCCCCCATTTCCACTACATACAGAAAAAAGACTGCCATTCCAAAAAAAAAAAAAAACACACACAGCAAAAACAAGAAACTGAAAGCTATATTGAGGGCTCAGCTTTCCACTGTCGCTGCGACAAAGTACATGTATATAAACAGTCACAGCCCAGCTCCATGGGGGTCCCTCCAGCTTGTATTCTTTGAGAGGTCTGCGGGCAGGAGGTGACTGGCCAACAGTTTCCTTAGTGACTTACACAGCAACCTTATTGAACTTAACAGGAGTCATTAGCCACATTTTATGAAGATAAGGACTTCCAGGAGTGAGTTCTCCTCAGTTGTTTTTTGATTAAAAGCAAGACAAGGGAGAGAGAGCTCCGCCAAACCTGCAGTTTTACTTGACAAACTCTGCGGCTCTGAGTTGGCCCCAGGAAGGCCACTAGGGCTGGTGCTGTGGTTTGACTCCATTCGAGTTGAAAGCAATCTGTCAGTGTGGAGAGGAGTTACAGAGGTTATTTTAAACATTTAGTTCAGCTTTTGACTGTCTTCTTTTAGAGGCATTCCTGGCTGCAAACTACCTCATCCTGGGTGACATAAGACAAGCTATTGAATGAGGTTAGACTGAGGTCCCCACAGTCAGAGAGCTGGTACATCCATGTTGCCATTAGCTGATTAATAGGTGTTTATTTTTAGGGCTTGAACTAACAGGCCATGCTAAGGCCAATGCAAGATGATATTTGAAGTAATCTGTGAGTGCCTCGTGCTTGCCAAAGACCTTACTTTTTTTGTCTGGTTGTTGATGTAGCTGAAGTCCTTGTCAGACCAGTAACATTTAATGTCAAAGACAGAGAAAACTCTACCCCCACTCCATTATAAAGAAGGCCAAGAATAGATCCATTATCACTATTTAAAAAAAATATTTGTTGAAGGAAAAGGGAAGACAAATATGACCTACCCGTTATGGCAGCTGGTTAAGTACAAATTCTCATCCAATAATAAATAATGAAAATGCTTAATATTAGGTCTGATACCTTGCACAAACAATATCTAGGCTTACCATTTATTTTTCAGTATTATGACTGCAGACATATGTCATTATAAAACATATAAAATATTTCATTATAAAACTTACTTGTATTCATGGAATTTATCTTGATTTATGAAATTTATGATTTTAAAGGATTCAGAAGCAAAATGAACTGGTTTCTCATTGCCAAACTCTAAGTTTGAGAGATGTAACAATTACATATTTATTTTTGTTTAATGTTTACCTCCCTTATAGACATATATTCCATAAAAGCAGTGTCCTGTCTACTTTACCATTACTTGGCATCTGGTGGTACAAGGCACATGTGTGTGTGTGCCTGTGTGTGTTCTCTGTCGTGTCTGACCCTGACCCTTTGCGGCCCCATGGACTGTAGCCTGCCAGGCTCCTCCATCCGTGGAATTTTCCAGGCAAGAGTACTAGAGTGGGTTGCCATTCCCTATTCCAGGGGATCTTCCCGACCCAGGGATTGAACCTGTGTCTCTTGTAACTCTTGCATTGGTAGGCGGATTCTTTACCACTAGCGCTATCTGGGAAGCCCATAGGGCACACAGCAGATGTTGAATAAATACTGGCTGAATTAATGAAAGAAAGGTAGAAAAGTTACACAGAGGGTCTTTGCACAGCTCTTTTGCTTAGGTGTAGTCTAGATCTTGAATCTAATGGCATACAAAGAATGGGCTCAATAGTTTCAAAACCAGTGCTATTATCAACATTTGATTTACTTAGGTCATTTGCCTTGGTAAGCTTTCCTACTTCCCAAAGCAGGACAGCCATTGGTGTTGACTGGCACGGTAAAGGGGAAGTTAAAGCTACTGCTTTTCACGCTTCCTACCTTTTCTTTGAGCAAATTTTTGCAGGGATACTTTTACAGGAAAATGAGACAGAAACTTCTCTCTTTTAGTTTGGATTTGTCACCTCAGCCTCTGTGGTAAGGAACAGTACCACACCAGTACTCCCTCCTCACCTTTTGTGGAAAAAAAAAAAGAAGTGCTAGTTGCTCAGTCCTGTCTGACTCTTTGCGAGCCCATGGACTGTAGCCCACCTCTGTCCATGGAATTCTCCAGGCAAGAATACTGGAGTGGGTAGCCATTCCCTTCTCCAGAGGATCTTCCCAACCCAGGGACTGAACCCAGGTCTCTTGTATTGCAGGCAGATTCGTTACCATCCGAGCCTCTAAGGAAGGCCCTCCTTACCATTTGGGTGAATACAAATCCACCTCTAGCCATACTTCTGAGTGATAACGGCTCTGGGAAGGAGGTATTTAGAATGTAAGATTGGGAAAGATGGCTGGCAACAGTCCTGATTACTGCCAAAGTCTGTGCTTGAGACTGAAAAGCAAGGGGCAGTTTTATTTGAACTTCACAGAAAGACATGGAAGATCTTAAGAGTCCCAAAGTCCCGTCTGTAAAGCTGTTATGTCCCTAATCAGATCAGCTAGGCGTCTAACAGGGACACATATGGCAATTTACCACCACGATTTCCACAGGGAAGCAACCCCTGTGTTTTCTGTCTATTTTCATGATCTACCCAACACAGATCAATCACTCAGAGATCCTGACACATTGATAACACCCTTCAGGCTTATTTACAGACCAAGCGCTGGCCTTACAGAAACAGATTACAGTCACCATTTGAAATAATTCTTTGATCTCACCCAAGATTATACACTGGTTTTAGACTGGGTCTTTCTCTGGTAGGACTAACAGTCCCCACGTCATAGGCTGAAAACTCTTCACTCTAATACCTACAGGTGGTCAGATACTGCTCTCAAGCTCTCCAGCACAAGATAGGAGATGTCAGAAGACAGAAATAACTTTCCCAAGAAAGAAGGATATCACATTTGGGGCATAATTTTAAGAGGAAGCCTAATGTTAGACTCCTAGTGAGAAATACAGACTTTGTTTTAATTTAACTGAGAGATAGTTAACAAGAGATTTGTTCTTTGATTGAATCTCGCTTATTTGTTAGAAATAATGACATTCATTCTGCAAGTATATTATACTGTAATATTTTAACAGCAAACGTTCTCATTTTGCCTCTTCATTTTGCTTAGATTTACCACTTAGAAATTTCAAACACATACCATGACAAGTAGAAAAGGTCACAGAAGATTTAGATAACCTCAGATATGCAGATGACACCACTCTTATGACAGAAAGAGGAACTAAAGAGCCTCTTGATGAAGGTGAAAGAGGAGAGTGAAAAAGCTGGCATAAAACTCAACACTCAAAAAACTAAGATCGTGGGATCCAGTCCCATTACCTCATGGCAAATAGATGGGGAAACAATGGAAACAGTGAGACACTTTATTTTCTTGAGCTCCAAAATCACTGCAGATGGTGACTGCAGCCATGAAATTAAAAGACGCTTGTTCCTTGGAAGAAAAGCTATGACAAACCTACACAGTGTATTAAAAAGCAGAGACATTATTTTTCCAACAAAGGTCCATATAGTCAAAGCTATTGTTTTGCCAGTCCTCAGGTATGGATATGAGAGTTGGACCATAAAGAAGGCTGAGGGCCGAAAAATTGATGCTTTTGAACTGAGAAAAGAAGAGAAGTGAAAGGCAAAGGAGAAAAGTAAAGATTAATACCCATTTGAAAGCAGAGTTCCAAAGAACAGCAAGGAGAGATAAGAAAGCCTTTCTCAGTGATCAGTGCAAAGAAACAGAGGAAAACAATAGAATGGGAAAGACTAGAGATCTCTTCAAGAAAATCAGAGATACCAAGGGAACATTTCAGGCAAAGATGGGCACAATAAAGGACAGAAATGGCATGGACCTAACAGAAGGAGAAGATAAGAAGAGGTAGCAAGAACACACAGAAGAACTATACAAAAAAGATCATCATGACCCAGATAACCACTATGGTGCGATCACTCACATAGAGCCAGACATCCTGGAATGCAAAGTCAGGTGGGCTTTAGGAAGCATCACTATGAACAAAGCTAGTGGAAGTGATGGAATTCCAGTTGAGCTATTTCAAATCCTAAAAGATGATGCTGTGAAAGTGCTGCACTCAATATGTCAGCAAATTTGGAAAACTCAGCAGTGGCCACAGGACTGGAAAAGGTCAGTTTTCATTCCAATCCCAAAGAAAGGCAATGCCAAAGAATGCTCAAACTACCACACAATTGCACTCATCTTACACACTAACAAAGTAATGCTCAAAATTCTCCAAGCCAGGCTTCAGCATGTGAACCGTGAACTTCCAGATGTTCAAGCTGGTTTTAGAAAAGGCAGAGGAACCAGAGATCAAATTGCCAACATCCACTGGATCATTGAAAAAGCAAGAGAGTTCCAGAAAAACATCTACTTCTGCTCTATTGATTATGCCAAATCCTTTGACTGTGTGGATCACAACAAACTGTGGAAAATTCTTAAAGAGATGGGAATACCAGACCACCTGATCTGCCTCTTGAGAAACCTATATGCAGGTCAGGAAGCAACAGTTAGAACAGGACATGGAACAATAGACTGGTTCCAAATCGGGAAAGGAGTACATCAAGGCTGTATATTGTCACCCTGCTTATTTAACTTATATGCAGAGTACATCATGAGAAACACTGGGCTGGATGAAGCACAAGCTGGAATCAAGATTGTTGGGAGAAATTTCAATAACCTCAGACACGGAGATGACACCACCCTTACGGCAGAAAGTGAAGAAGAACTAAAGAGCCTCTTGACGAAAGTGAAAGAGGAGAGTGAAAAAGTTGGCTTAAAGCTCAACATTCAGAAAACGAAGATCATGGCATCTGGTCCCATCACTTCATGGCAAATAGATGAGGAAACAATGGAAACAGTGAGACACTTTATTTTTCTGGGCTCCAAAATCATTTCTGATGGTGACTGCAGCCATGAAATTAAATGATGCTTGCTCCTTGGAAGAAACTCCATGACCAGCCTAGACAGCATATTAAAAAGCAGAGACATTACTTTGCCAACAAAGGTCCATCTAGTCAAAGCTATGGTTTTTCCAGTGGTCATGTATGGATGTGAGAGTTGGACCTAAAGAAAGCTGAGTGCCAAAGAATTGAGGTTTTGAACTGTGGTGTTGGAGAAGACTCTTGAGAGTCCCTTGGACTGCAAGGAGATCCAACCAGTCCATCCTAAAGGAGATCACTCCTGAATATTCATTGGAAGGACTGATGCTGAAGCTGAAACTTTAATACTTTGGCCACCTGATGTGAAGTGTGGCTCAAGTGAAAAGACCCTGATGCTGGGAAAGATTGAAGGTTGGAGGAGAAGAGGACGGCAGAGAATGAGATGGTTGGATGGCATCACCAACTCGATGGACTTGAGTTTGAGGAAGCTCCAGGAGTTGGTGATGGATAGGGAAGTCTGCCGATCTGTAGTCCATGGGCTCTCAAAGTGTTGGGCGTGACTGAGTGACTGAACTGAACTGAAAGTATTGAACATCAGCTCAAGAAAATGGTTTGCAATTTTGTTTGTCGGTAGGGTCAATTTCTTTGGGTAACAGTATATCAACTACCCAAAGTTAAATGATAGTAATTGTTTAAGGCCTTGAGGCACTGGGGACAGTCAGTCTGGAGGACACTTCAGTCTTTTTATTTTAGGAAACATGAGGAAAAGCAGATTGCTTTACTTCACTAATCTAGATAAGGCTTAAAGGAGGAGAAATCTTGATTAAAGGAGCAAATAACTAAGCTGTGAAGACATCCCCCCCCCCCCCCCCCCGCCCCTTTCTTTTTCCAGGCAGGAGGAAACAGCATCAATTCACATTTACACAGTGCTTTATGCTTTCAAGGAAATGCTGATTAGGAGGATGTTGTATTTAGGGAAGCTGAGCGAGTCCTCAGCTTATTGGAAGACACTGACCTTAGGACTGCAATCTGCTGACTTGGAATCCAGGGAGGACAGAGGGAACTTGGAAAGTTCTGTTGAACCACTTTATCCTATGTTCCCACTTACACTTATTACTCTTCCAGTTGGGTTAGAATAAAATGTGAATCTTTACAGTTTACATCTTGTGTAGAGAGATCAAAGGATTCATTATTATTATTCAGAGACTATTTAAGTGTTATGAATTTGATATGATTGCTAAGGACTATTAAAATACATTTAAGTAATAATTTTGTTTTGAGACTAATTGAGATATTTTACATTTGATGTCATCACTTCTGACAAGCTACTTCTCACGTTGTACACACAGGCAAACCTTTCAATCCTATAAAATGGGATTTTTGTCAGGCATCCTAAAACATCGGAAGGTAACATTAATTTTTATCTGTCAGGATGTGCTAATTAGAGTTTTAAAAATTAAAACAAATTATGCCTGATTTCAAGCTACTCATTTGGTTTTTTTAAAAAATATAATTATCTTAAAATTTTTTTTAAATTGAAGGATAATTGCTTTACAGAACTTTGTGGTTTTGTTATACATCAACGAGAATTATATTTCTTTTTAAATGTGAGTATTTTACCTTTTAGGTAAGTAAAAATATATTGGCCTTATTCCAATTTTACAACTGTAAGTTGCATAATTCCTATCAAAAAGTATAAATATAATCACCTTCCTATTTAATTGTACACATTACCTGATTTTGGTCTTTGGCTATGATTCCTAGTAGCTATACATTAGGAATGAAATTAAAACACAAAGACTCTTAATATTTTTCATTACAGATAGAAGTCAATTCTTAAGTGATAAAACTGATTATACTACAATCAAACTCTGCTTCAGAATTAATAAAATGCATAAATATGTATATGATCACAATGTTATTATGATTAAGAACATATTGTTATTTAATATTAATTAACCTAATAGATTTTGGGAAGTTAAATATATTATAATCTTAAGATAGTTCTGGATCTAACGAGAGAGGATATTTAAATAACAAAAGACTGAGTAATTTTAAATGTTACGTACAAGTGATTGTAGGGAGGTAAAATGGTAAGGGGCTTCGAAGGTAAAAATATCTAGTATCCTTGCTGATGGAAATGAAAATGTGAGTTCAGAATATGAAAGTTTAGTTACTAATTACTGAGCTGTAATTTCTGAAAAGCGACCACAGTTCAGTGGTGTTGAGGGGGAGGTAGAGGAGTGACAGTGAGGGAGATTTCACTAAAGAGTTGAAATTTCTACTTGGTTTTTAAGGCTGAGAGAAGAATGTGAGATTGAGAAGGAAGGGTATGGACAGGGCAAGGATAAGAATACAAGCATTTGTGTCTGGTACAAAGGAGCCTCCCTAGGACTCAGTTTGAAAATCAGTGCAGTAGGCAATTAAAAGAATGGAACTTAAGGAGATGATCTAAATGGATGGTACAAATTTGGAAGACAGATGTGCAGACAAGATTTGGCTAAGCGAGTAAAGAGAGAGAGGGGGTTTGAGGATGGAAATGGGGGACTGAGAATGTCAGGAGCTGTGGAGGAAGGGGAACCAGCCAAGAAAGTTGTACAGATCCTGTTAGAGAGGTACTAACAGGGTTGAAGGAGAATCAGGAAAGCGTGGGATCAGAAAGTCAAGGGGTGGGCTTAACAGTGTTAAAGAGAGAAAAGTGGTCAGGGTGTTCACCTTTGCTGTGTCTGGTGAGCAGCTGCTGAGTCCCAGCTGTTGTTGAAAGACTGCAGAGATGTGGGGAAGTAGAGACCCCAAGTGCAGATGAGAGACAGCGGGAAGAGAACGAGAGCAGCTTAGAGGTAGGGTGGGTGGCAGGTAATGTATGAGTGGCTTATATGAAAAGAAAAAGTAAAAGTTGCTCAGTAGTGTCCCATTCTTTGTGTCTGTATGGTAGTTCCATGGAATTCTCCAGAATACTAGAATGGGTAGCACTGCAGGGAGATTCTTTACCATCTGAGCCACCAGGGGAGCCCAAGTAACTTATATACTAGGGTCTAATAGGATCTCCTGGGCTTCCCTGGTGGCTCAGCAGTAAAGAATCCACCTGCAATGCAGGAGATACAGGAGATGTGGGTTTGATCCCCTGGGACAGGAAGATCATGTGGAGGAGGGCATGGCAACCTACTCCAGTATTCTTGCCTGGAGAATCCCATGGACAGAGGAGCCTGGCAGGCCACAGTCCACGGGGTCACAAAGGGTCGGACATGAGTGAAGTGACTGAGCACACACATAGGGTCTCATACACACAAAACACTGACCTTCTGGGAGCTGTGTCCGTAAACCCAATCAGAAAGACACAGACAAAAAGATTTGCACACTGACAGAATAAAAATGAAGGGCTGTTACAATGAGATGATGGGTCCAACAAGGAGGAGTGTATCAAACACACCGTGGACAAACATCTACAACTGTGAAATGTGTATACATCTAGCACAATTTCAGAAATACTACAGTTTATAAAAATAATTAAAAAAAAAAAAGATAAGTAGTAGTATTGTTAAGCAGAGTTAGGAGGAGATAAAGAATGTAACCCAATCTGTACCATTCATTCACACAGGACTGAGAACTGAGATTTTAACTAAAGGAATAAAAAGTTACTTTAAAAATATGTATTTCTGGCTTTGTTGCCTTGAACTCAAATTAAAAATGAGATGAATTTTATATTAAGGACATGCATGCTAATTTAGAAATATTCCTTATTTGGTTCTTCTTCATGTTCTCTTACTTGATGAACATTGTCAGAATTTAAACTCTGGAATCTACGGGAAGTTAGGATTAATAAACTTTGTGTGTGTGTATGCTTAGTCCTTCAGTTATATCTGACTGTTTGCAACCCCCTGGACTGTAGCCTGACAGGTTCCTCTGTCCATGGGATTCTCCAGGCAAGAATATTGGAATGGGTTGCCATGCCCTCTGCTAGGAAATCTTCTGGACCCAGGGATCGAACCCTGTCTTCTGCGTCTCCTGCATTGGCAGGCAGATTCTTTACCACTGTGCCACCTGGGAAGCCCAATAAGCTTTGTATTAGACCAAAATACATTATAATCCCCATGTCTAGTGTAACTTGTTGATCCCAGTTTAATCAAGTTTTAGGTGAAATTATTAAAATATTAGCCAATACTATAAAAGGTCTTTCAGGTGTTTGTACAACCACTATGAGCAGTATGGATTCAGCTGTTTACCTGGTATAAAAGTGAGTCAAACTAACAAATGAAGGGTTAAATTAAACTTTGGGAAAACAGTTTCTCAATTATAATAAATCCTGGGTTCAAGAATTATTACTGATTCTTTCTGCAAAAAGTATTTGAGCTCCTGCGAGGTGCTTGACTTCCAATTAGCTATCTGCACACAGTAATGGGAACAGTTTCATAGAGAAAGTCACAGGAGAGACAGTTATCAAACTACAATGTGCAAAAAGCCCAATCACCAAGTCCAATCACCAGCTCAGGCTATGATCAGTGACTCTTTTTTGAACTAAAGTATATATCAGTTCAGTTCAGTTCAGTCACTCAGTCGTGTCTGACTCTTTGCAATCCCATGAATCCCAGCACGCCAGGCCTCCCTGTCCATCACCAACTCCCGGAGTTCAGTCAGACTCACGTCCATCGAGTCAGTGATGCCATCCAGCTATCTCATCCTCTGTCGTCCTCTTCTCCTCCTGCCCCCAATCCCTCCCAGCATCAGAGTCTTTTCTAATGAGTCAACTCTTCGCATAAAGTGTATATACATATGTGTGTGTGTGTGTGTGTGTGTGTGTGTGTATCAGTATCACTTGTACTCACCTGCCTCATAGGTGTTCTGGGCTGTTTCCCCTTCTATAATGGCTGCTCAGTAATTACTCAGTTACTATAGTAGGTTAGTAAGTCATACACTCTCAAAATATTAATGGTCATCCAGCTTTTTTTCAGATGAACAACTGAAGCCTAGTTAGTCCAAGTGTATGGCCCGTCAAACTCTTCTCTTTAGTTAACAGCAGGATCCAGAAGAACATCAGAAAAATTACTAAAATTAGTGGTCATCACTTCCCAGTACCTCTTTTTGGCAAAACTGCTACAATTATAATTTTGCTATGTTGGGAGCCCAAGTATATGAGAACAGCCTGAGCTGTTCTGTGATTGACTTAACAGGTATTTTCCTTTGGCTGGATCAATGACCTGGAACTTGCTCCATGTAATGTTAATCCAGTCTCAGAAATATACAAAGGAAAGAATCACAGAGGCCCCTTTTGGTGAATATGTGCAAGCAAACTAGACTTTACAGGATGGTACTCTGACACCTGGACTCAATCCCAAAGATCATTCAGAAAGATAACCCAATCTCCTGACAGTCCAAATAAAACAGCACTTAGCAGTACTTGCTGGTTTCACTTGGGGGGGAAGTCACCAACTTGCAGTACCAAGAAAGACGCATGGAACTATCTTGAAAACGGTGTCTACGGGAACTCTAGCCTATTTCTACAAGAGTCTCCATGGTGCAACAATTATGTTTATGGGACTGCAGGGAAAAAATAGCAGAGGGGAGGAGACAGACCCAGTATGTGAAGAAACTGAGAAACAAAGGAGGGATTTACTTACCAAACAGAACCAAAGGGAAAGCTGAGACTGGATAACTCAAGATTTAAGCATTGTTTAAGATGAGATCCAGCTAAATTCCAACAATAACAAACTTCATGAGAGACTGGGATTTTAGCCACAGAATGAGAGATTCTTTTTCACTGCTGAAAAGTAAATATAATAAAAGCAACAGAAAACTTTAGAGCAGACATAGTCTTAAGCATATAAGGGCACCAAGACCAGTGTTTGTTGAGCCTTGCAGTGATCACTGCATCTTAGGAACATGGCAAGAAATTTACTACATGTGAAGCTCTTCACAGCTGCTTTAAGTAAGTACCACTTGCTAGACTCTGATTTTTTCCCCCTGAAATAAGTGACTTAACTGCGTAGATGTCCAAGTTCAATCCCACCACACAACAGAGCTACCACGATCATCCTCCACTGGGCCGCCTCAGCCACCACTTCCACCCTCCTCCCCATGCTACACTGAGCTCTCCGCTAAGCACCAGGCACTCTGCCAGGCACTTTGCATACTTGATCTCAAGTCTTTGAAAGTTATTCTTAATTCACATTTTCCAGCAAATTCCAACTTATATTTCCCAAGTGCTCACTATATGTCCTTGTGAATCAGGGCTCAAAGGCTCCAGCTCCATTTGGCTCCCAAGTCTATGCCTTGTTTAAACAAGTCGCTCTGGTTTCATCATGCAACAATTTTAAAATAATGAACACTTTGAGGTTTACTAAGTGAAAAAGGTTGCCACCAGCTAATTGGGAGAAAGATACCAATAAGGCATTTCCATTTTGACAAAAACGCCTAAATATTGGACCCCTGGCATATATGAATTTGAGACTTTTAGGGGAGAATTAGATAATGTACAAATTATACAGTGGAACTTGAAATAAAAATATAAAAAAACTTTCGAACAGCATTAAAAAAAAAAAACAGGTTTCACCAGTCCCAACATATGTTTTTACACAAATCTGCATGCTCCAATTAATCTGCTGAACTGCTGGTGTGCGGCTGGACCGCCTTAATCATCTTTGTAAGTACAATGTGCAATTTGTGGTCTGATTTCTAGCAAGAAAAGTGCACCTAATTTTGGCTCGCCCCATACTTAAACCTATTTTAGAAAATTAGAATTTAACCATAGCTTTACACAGTCTTAAAAAGAAAACTGTATGCAGCTGCTGACAGGTCATTGATGTTGTAATACTCTGAGTACCCGAGGAGAGATTTTATAGTATTATCCCAATGAATGGCATAAAAGAGACTTGGATTTTAAAAATTCATCTCTACTTGTCAAACATTATTAGGAAAGGAAGAAAAAAATGGAGATTTCTTGGGATGATCTGACATAGCGGCATGTTTTTCTGGTCCACCACGTCTGGCTGGCAGAACTCTTTTCTTTTCTAGTGAAATAAACAACTGTTTAGTACAATGCTGTGTTTGGAACAAGGCAAGTTTTATTTTCTTTTTTAAGCCCTTGGCTCAAGAGAATAGTCTTATGGGAAATGGCTATTGTGTTTACTGTTGTTTGATGATGAAATGTCATCTGACTAAAATACTTATGAAATAAATTATTCCATTCAATAAAGCCATCAATAGTTTGGCTGGTTTAAAAATGCAATTTGCATTATAATGCATTGAGAAATCCCTGATGAAAAACTCTTGCATACGTTTGTTCATATCAACACACACACAATCGTGCTTGCTCATGCTCTCTTTCTCTCTCTCCTGGTTTGAAAGAGTTGTTTACAACTTAAAATATCACAAAAACTTAAAATCTGAAAATGCCACTACCATTTCACAGCTTAGTACAGAATCGTCTTAAAACAAGAACCAATATTAGTTCACTTTGAGAGTGATGATTGACTAGAAGTGAATAAGTGGTATATTCATTTTCTTGTAAAAGGTAAATGGTTGTTAATGGCTACATCATCACACTTTTGCTGACCTAACAGAATAACCCCACCCACCCACTTTTGGGAGTCCAGCTTCTCCTTGTATAGTTTGTTTTTGCCACACCACTAAATTTTTTACTGTGGTGTGTAATCCTTATATGTATTTGGCTTATAAATTACGGGGAATGAGAATTACTTTTATTCTGGGAATTTTTCAATGTCCCTTAAGATCATTGGAGACAACCCTGAAAATCCAGGGTTGGTAATTATTGGCCTTGTGAAAGAAAACCAGCTCCTATTTCTTAATTAGTCTGGTTTTGATCTATGACTACTTCTGGAAGAGGAACTGCTGTTGAAGGAAAAACTATGTATCCTAGCCAATACTCTGCTAACACAAACTGAAAATACTTTCCTCCAAGGAGAAAACCTTTGAGGAAATAAGCCATTTCTCTAAGGTGGAATGCCTCCAAGATGCTGTCTGGAACATGAATGACATTGAGTATGCTCTCTCCTTCACTGAGTAAAATGTTCTCGGAGTAAGAGCTATATTGGTTCCCCACAATGCCTGAGATCTCTGTGACAACAGGGATTGGATCTTAGATGTCCCCATGTTCCAAGGGCCAGCATATGGCCTGGCACACAGTCTGATGCCCAGTAAGTGTTCATGGGTTAAATGCAAAGGAGTAACTGAGCTCAGTAAAACCACTGAGCTGATAACCCAGACCACAGGTCCATCCAACAGGCCAGTATTCCCAATCTCATTGTGGCATCATAGCTCTTGGCCTCCAGTCTACATTCTTGAATGTGTAGTTCAGCTTCTACCTGAACTTTAATAGGACTGAAATGAATATTTGTGCTAAATCTCTTGTTACTGTTTTATTTTTAGTCAAGCAAGAACATGTTTTAGCAGTTTGGAAAGGAATGGACTCAAGATACAAAATGGGTACCTGCAATTTCTTTGAATATGTTTGCCATGAACTAATATTTCAGTCTATACGATAGGAAAAGCACTGGGACTCCAGGCTTGATCCTGACTAATTGGCTGTGTGACCTTGAGAGAGTCCCAGAGACTTTCTTATCTCATCTGTAAATGAGACGGTTGTACTAGATGATCTCTCAGGTCCCTCTTGGCCCTATTATTTTTAAAATTCTATTACTATTATTATTTATATTTGCAAAAGTGAGTGTGAGAGCATGATTTCTAAACAAAAACCAAAAAAGGAATCTAAAAAAATGGTGTCACTGCTCACTCAAAAAGAGGAATGTGAACTCCCAGCTGTAACATATATCCAAGTCCAGTGGAATACATTCACAGAATTAACTATATTACCCCTTCCTATTCCTATCCGAGATGCTAAAATCAATATGTGAAGGACATGAGGAAATTGTTTATTTACCTTGTAATTAGTTAACAATCTTTACTGTCAAGCCGAATCTGGAGGTGTGCACTCATTGGGTAGCACGGGTTTCATGGAGTCTGAATCTTCTGAAACTACCATCGACCCTATGTATCCATGGGCCATTGGTTCCAGGACCTGCCACAGATACCAAAATCTGTGATGTTCAAGTCCCATAGTCTGCCCTCCTTATCTGCAGATTCAGTTAACTGCAGACGGTAAACCATAGCACTATATTCATGGATTCAAA
Source organism: Bos javanicus (assembly GCF_032452875.1). NCBI lineage: Eukaryota > Metazoa > Chordata > Mammalia > Artiodactyla > Bovidae > Bos > Bos javanicus. The sequence continues at coordinate 32,096,304 of NC_083877.1, read as the reverse complement.
AAAAATCCACCTCTAAGTGGACCTCCACAGTTCAAACCCCTGCTCTTTAAGGGTCAATTTCATAGGCAAAATTTTGCATGTGTACAAAGTTATACAGGGGAGAAAGTTCCTAGTTTTAATCAATATTAACTCAAAATTTTAGGAACCTCAGGCTAAATCATGGTCTAATATCATTAACTGCTGTTTAGAACCCCTGGAGTTGGACCTAGATTGGATCCCATGCTCAGCCACTTAGCAGGTATCTGACTTTAATCAGGCCTCAGTTACCTTATGAGTGAAACAGAAATAATAATATCTACTCTGAGGATGGCTTTAAGGATTAATAAATGATATCCACAGAATTAATGTATATAAAAGCACTGGTCCAGGGTCCATCTCATAATAAATGCTTAGTAAGAAACAAACATATTTTCTTTTTCTCATAGCAAATGAGGTTGATTAAGTCTTCAAAGTTGTACACTGCTGTTAATCAAATCAGCCTATTGGTTGAGGAGAGGATTCTTCTTCAAAAGCTGTAGGGAGAAGGTAGGGGAGGAGACACTGTCTAAATATGGTAGTTTGTAAAGAAATCCATCTCTAAAAGCAATCTAACTATACCAGTCAATATAATTATACTAAAAATGATTGTAACCATTTTAAACTTACAGTTTAAAACAATTTAAAATGCTGTATAATTTTGGCTTATGCATGTCCAATTTGAAGGAGGTTTCCAAACTTATTCTGGTGAGCTAACCAGATTTTCTGATCTAAGCATTTGCTGGCACTAAGTCACTAAGAACTAACAAGAGGGCTGAATGAGATGGTTTCTGAGGCTCCTTCTAGTTCTAAGACTCTACAGTTCTCTTCTGAATGGAAAAAAAAAAAAAAGGAAAATCCTCTTTAAATGACACTGAAATTTCTAAATTGTCTAAATAGCTTCAGGTCCCCTATTGGCACAAGTAGTCCCATATCTTGACCCACCGTGTGGCGGAGTGCTCCAGCATGTAGGAAAACAAGACTCACTCTCCAGTTGGAATCCAGTTCTGGATCAAAGACAGAAACCTTATTTGCATTTTTAAAGAAGGGGAGAGAGGGGAACACTGCTGATACTCAGTACAGTATGACCACAACACAAAGAGAGACTGGCTACCATATGCCACTCAGGAAAGCAGTCTGTTTCACTAGACCACCTTCAGACTACTGTATTCAAACTATCCAATGGATCAACTTAGCTGGGTGGTTTCTTAAACCTGTATAGCATCAGGGTTTTCCCCCAGAGAGTTCTTTGGGAAAGAGATTATAATTTTGTAGTCTGCTGGACCCAAGTCCCACTGAGGTCTGGTAACCTGAGCACCTTGGCAGGTACTAAAATTTGAACTTAGGTCCAACAAACTCCAGAATTACTGATTCTTTCCATTACACCAGTGGCCCCCAAAACATCAAGGGAGAATATTAGGTAGTTGTATCAGAATCAGCTGGAGAGCTTGATAAAATGCTTTTTCCTAGGTCTCAAACCCAGAGGGTCTGATTCAGTAGGTCTGGAGGAAGTTAGAGATGAAACAAGTGCCTCTCTTAGTTCTGATGTGCCGCCAGGTTTGGGAAACACTGAGCTCTCCATTTGGGCTGCAGTCTCCAGGAAAGGCTTTTTATTTTTAAAATTCTAAAACTTGAAATATAATTGCTTTAAAATGTTGCTTTAGTTTCTGCTGTACAACGAAGTGAATCAGATATATGTGTGTGTACATATATCCCCTCCCTCTTGGACCTCCCTCCCACCCACCTCTCATCCCACCCTCTAGGTCATCACAGAGCACTGAGCTGAGCTCCCTGTGCTATACAGCAGCTTCCCACTAGCTCTCTATTTTATCCATAGTAATGTATATATGTCAATCTTAATCTCTCCATTCATCCTGCCCTCCACTTCTGCCCCTGTATCTGTGTAGGGAATGTGCTTTGAATACTGAAGAAAGAAGCAGGACTTAAGTAGAAGATGGGTTGTGAGATGGCCTTTGATGGAAGGGTCTGGCATGTGTATAAGGGAATAAGACAACCGTCCCAGCTAGAGCTGAGGGTCATGAAGGAGGAGAAAGGCTGGGGATGTATCTAAAACTGAGACACTTGAAGCCCTGTGTTGAGAAGGATTCTGATGCGGGGAGAGGTGGCATACAGCCACAGGATAGACATACTAAACTTCAATACAGAACTTTATTTTTAAATGACAACATATGGTCATTTTATAGTCCATCAAGATTGGCTTTGTTTGAATGAATATAAGATAAAAATAAGATGAACAGTAAAGTTTAATCATCTCTCCCAAATTTTACTTGGTCCCTATAACTCTGCTTTTAATTATAGCTTCATGACTTTTACCTGAATTCCTCAAGTGCAAATACTTTCTTTTAAAATTTATTTTCATCATATCTTCAGTGCAATGCAGAAAAGGAATCTTAAATATTTATTTCAGCATTTTATATTTTTATTGGTTTTGTAAACCACTGAAATTGTAGAGTGTACTTAAGAGTGAGTTGGTTCCATATGCAGTAAATCACTGGAGGACAGACTACAATGTACACCATTTACAAAGAGAATCACTATAGCTAAAAATATAACTTCCTCCCCTCCCACCCCTGAAGCCAACATCCAAACAACTACAAAATTGCATGCTGGAGGGATGGGTACTATATTCCAAGACAAATATATACAAATTAAGCCGGAAAACCTTAAAGTGTTATTGATTTAATTCTAAGAAACATTTCACAATCAAGTTTCATAGATACTATTTCTCTATAGAGAAAAGTACAAGGAGGGGGAGAAAATGGTTGCAAAAAATATGAATGTAGAAAGGAGCCCCATGCAGAAAAGGAATCTTGCTAAAGTATTTTAAATACCAACAACGAGAAAAAGGAGTTTCAGTCTCCACGAAGCACTGTGAGAGCTCAGGGACTCTACCTCTCTCTCTACTTCCTCAAGCTATACCCCCAATCTGACTCTGGGGGGCTCAGCAGCTTCAAAACTTCTAACAGCAGTGGGTGAGAGGCAGCAGAAAGATTGTGATGAAACCAACAACTCAGAAAATGTATACATGAGAGTGATGCAGGTCTTAATAGTCCAAGCCAAGGCTGGGGTAACTTGCTTGGTATTTGGTATTCAGGAGTCCTTCTGGAGCATTCTGGGCACAAGGGGCAGGAATATTCTAACATGAAGCATGTGAAGACCCAGAAGGAGTTATTCAGAGGCCTCCAGTTCCAATGCTAACTCCCCAGTAGAATTAACTAGATCATGAGTCATACTTTTCCAGTCACCCTAAAAAATATGAAGACAGACTCAGTAATCTAGAACAGAGCTTGGTACGCAGTGGGAGCTCAACAAATGTTATCTGAATGTTGATCAGACATCTGGAAAGTCAATAGTGGGTGGTCTTGATAGTTAGATGCTGATAACCCTTAAATATAAAATAGGTTTCTGAAAAACCAGGGTAAAAGCGGGGGTTGGACCATTATTTTCCAATCGATCTAGCAATCAACAGAGTAGCTCAAAAAGGGCTGTTCAACATTAGATGATCAAAGTGAGAAAGTGACTTTGGTAGTTTGCGAAGGTGTAGGTATTTATTTAGAAACTGAAAAAAGTATAAAAATAATATAATACTTATACAATAATCAAATAAGTATAATTATAATTAAGTAAATATAATAATTAATAAAAATTTAAAATATAAATTTATTTAATTGGAGGCTACTTTACAATATTGTAGTGGTTCTGCCATACACGGACATAAATCCACCACGGGTGTACATGTGTTCCTCATCCTGAACCCCCCTCCCACCTCCCTCCCCATCCCACCCCTCTGGGTCATCCCAGTGACCAGCCCCGAGCACCCTGTCTCATGCATCGAACCTGGACTGGTTCAGGTTATATATTTTATTATAAATTATAAGAATAATCTAATAGTCTAATCTAAGCGGATTCATTTCCCCCATCACTAATTTTGGCCACAATTATGAACATATTTGTATTCTATTTACACTGATTGCTCAATACATGTTATTGATTTATTAGTCTATCAAATACATATTCAGTAAATTAAGTGCCATAAAAGATGTGCCTATTGACGACAGTCAAGATGATGTTTCCAGCTAATATAGTTATTTCTGTGGTAAATATAAAACTTCAGAATAACCTTTAAAATCATACAACCTTGAGATCAGAAATTTGGCATCAAAAATATCAAGGTAAAAATAATGATTCACACAGTTTTTGAAACTAAGTTTATAAATGAAATTCCTCTAATTTAAAAAATTATTTCAGAATAAAAGTGAACTGACCAAAAAATCAAAGTTCAAAATGGCTCTAAGATTCAGACTACACATAAATGAGAAAAAGAAGAGACCACTATATTGAGGTGAATGGCAACCACTTCCAATATAATTCAAATTATCTCATTTTATCTTTCTTTTATTTGGGAAATAATTATTTCTCTGAAAAGCCCTTCACAGCCTTTCCCCTCTTTGAACCCAGATTCTGGGCTGGAAAAAGTCACATGAAATGAGTTTACTTAACTGAACAAGCAGACTGCAGAAACACTGTGATGACAAGAAAAGCAATCTTTTTAAAATGAAGAATAACTTTATCTCGAAGGTCACAATGCACAGTTGCATACAACCTTGTGTTGGCACAAGACAGGGATACTAACGTTGAAGAATTTAGAAAGTTAGCTCCAAGACAGCAGGGACCTTTCATCCACTACCTGACCCAAGCCCAGGTCCCTAGAACACAGGAGACACTCAGGAAGGAGTCAGTGAATACATGAATGAACAATGAGGTCTGGGTCCCTCCTAGTGGATTCAGACCATTCCTCATGTCTGGTCTCATCACTACCATTATTGTTCCAGGAATTTCTCCAACAGAGAACTGGGGGACAATGGATACCCCTGGCAGACCCTGAATCTGTGAGGTAAGACTGCCCAGCAGTCATAGGCATCAAAGGCTCCTCAGGAAAAAGTGACTCAACAGAACTGTAAAAACCCATTCTCAAACTGTATTATTTAATATGTCTCATTAGAAGTTTAATGACAACTTTGCAGAGAATCAAACAATACAATTCTGAAGAAATAACATTTCAAAGCTATATTTAAGCCAAATACTTAGGGGAATTAAAAAAAAATCAGATTTTTAAAAGTAGTTTACAACTCCTTCCACATATGGATTTTCATGATATGGACCTATCTATTATTCATTGATGGAGTAGCTCTAGTCTCAATCTAAACGAATGAACAAACAGAGATAAAGCTACATAGAAACCAAAGACAAACATTAAATTCCTATAAAAAGTGAAAGGGGATGTAAAATGATAAAGTAGTTTTCTATAAATGTCAAAATATCATACTTGTGAAATTTGGAAAACAGATAAAATGCTTACATGTTGCTGCTGGTTAAAGCTGGTAGTAGATGAAATTAGAAAAAGCTGTATGTTATACTCCATTGCTATTGGACCAAGACTTCGGCAGGATAACATTCACCTTTTCATTTGAAAATAAAGATACATCAAAACTCTTGAGTTGAAAGGTTAAGTGTACTCTCTGTGTAGTTGATAAATGTAGACCTAATCTAATCAGGGGCTGGCCCAGGCACCGCTGCCCTGACCCAGGCTTCTGGTTTCCATGAGGCTAAGATCTAACCAAGATGTAGGCTCTCGGCCTTTGACCTACTCGAGACCTGGTCCGAGCCAGCCGAGAGCTCTGCTTAGCAGCCGGGGAACTCGCGGTTCAAATCAGGACCATGTGCACTTGGCAAATGCAACACATGGCTCTGAAACGCAAATGCAACATGATCGAGTGCTTCGGGATATTTTAACAGCTAGGAAAGAGATTATAGCTAGATAAAACTGGGCTTTCGGGTCACTTTGGCTCATTCATGTTTCTCCCCGGTTCTTAGGACTAGACAAATTTAATTTTATTGTTATTTCTTAAGAATTTGCTAGACAAACAAAAGTTGGGTAAGTTGTTTCATGGCTGATTGATCTTGGGGAAGAAGGGGTGTTGTAAGGTTTTTCTGTGACATATGTCACCTATTAGATAGTTAGCTTTTTCTATTTCCAACTGAGCCAAACCAAATTAATTAGAAAGCAGTTTGAATTACAAGCTAAATACAATGAAAAGTAATAAAAACAGAAAATGACATTTAGGTCATCAATAATATTCCTGAAGTAATTCGGCATTGATTTTTCTTGTTTTCTATGATAAAGAGCTTTACAAGTTGTCAAACTGACAGTTTAACCCCTGGCTGCTACAGTAGTAACAACAGCAGGCATCGGGACCACAAATTTAATAACGGGGCAGATTTATTTTCTTTTTGGTTCTCACTTTGTTTCTCCTGGAAATCAGTACTAGGAGTGTAAGATGGTCTGAGTTACCATGAACCTGAGGAAGTCTACAAAACCCTCAGTCTTTGTAAGATTCAAACATACTACAAAGTTTATCAACCAAATTCAAATCAAAGCAGGTATCAGAGATTCAGCTGAAACAAAGAAAAACAAGTCCCAACAGCACATTAGTCTCTTTTTTTTTTAATAAGGAAAAATATAGATTATGATAATCTTTGCAACAAAAAAGCCCTACTTGTTACTTTTTAGAGTAAAACTTACACTTCTTTGCTATGGGAGAACTTTAATCTATGGCTCACTGTATTTTAGAATGTTTAAGGTCCACGGAAATCAATGTTTTTGATTATTTTCAAAATGTTAGTATAGGAAAAACCCATGATGCAAAGACTTCCCCTCCAAATAGCTAAACTTTTTAATTGAGGGAGGAAAAAAACCCAGAGACGGTAGAAGTTTTATTTTATTTGTATGATGTCTAGTTTGCTAGCTCTAATGAAGTATTTGAGGAGAACTGGGGTGATCCTTCATCTAAATTTAAACCCTGTGTTTCCATTTATCTTAGGGACTATGGTTGTAACCCCTCTGCCCCTGCATCCAGGTCCCAGAGCCAGCTCCTCCCAGCTCCCAGTATTGCACAGGGTGGTCTGCAGAGACCCCCAGGGCATCTCTTCAACCTCAGGAAGACATTTCATGCCAATCTGGGCTCCTGGTGTTCAGGAAGTGGCTCTCGGAGGTCCAAGGCCTGGAGGTACTGCCAAGTAGCACAGATGACTGCTTGTCAGAGTTCTTAAACAACCTGAGAGCAGCAGCTGGGATTGCAGGAGAACCTTCAGCAACCTGCAGGTTTTTCCCCTGGCCAGATAATCTGAAAGGCTTACCTGCTGAATGAGTTTTGATACCAGATCATTCATCATACCTTTCGATACACATTTCCAAGAGTGAAGCCCAAGCCTCTTGCTGTGGCTTACAAGATTCTTTAGGATCTTGCTTCTCAGAGAATTTACTTCCTACCACTTACTTTCCCAACCAACCCAACACTAATACCAGCAACAGAGAATCAGATGCAGTTCTCTGACTGGGCCAGCTTTCCAATACTTCCATATTTGTTGTTTTTTTTTCTGTTTGGAAATACTTTATCCCTCATTTTAAGGTTGAGTCCAGTTGATCTTCTCTGGATAACCGTACAATGTCACATCTATTTATGTCAGAAAGAGAAGCTCTTCTACCTCAGAACTAGAGCTGTGTTGTCCACTATGGTACCCCATCCGATTATGCTATCAAAATCAAGAGTAAAATTAAACACAGTTAAAATTCATTTATTCAGTTATGCTAGCCATGTTTCTGTGTTCACTAGCCATGCGTTGCTGGTCCCTGTATTGGACAGTATTGATATAAACCATTTCCATCACTGCAGAATGTTATTTTGCGCAGCACTGGTCTAGGGACAAATGAGTAGGTGAGTTGTCCCACCCACCGTGGGAACAACAACCCCAGGTCTCACAAATCTCCCAGAGCCAAATGCTATTAGTGAGGAAGGAGAGAAATCTCATTCTCATTCTTTACCTGAGCCCAACGCATTAGATCCCTGTGGCTATCAAAGTCAGAGAAGTTGAAAGGGCACTTATCAGACAGCAAAAGCACATCTGGAATTTTTTTGGGGGGTCTAAATTCTGAAAAGAGCATGAAGAGTAAGGAGCTTTTTGATTCTAAGTCTACCTAAAGACTAGCAGATGAAATACACATGTAATGACAAAGCAGGAGGGGGCAGGAGAGAACCACTCACATTATCACTATAATGCTGATATACTAGCCACTTTGTAATCATATCAGAGAAGGCGATGGCACCCCACTCCAGTACTCTTGCCTGGAAAATCCCACGGACGGAGGAGCCTGGTGGGTTGAAGTCCATGGGGTCGCGAAGAGTTGGACACGACTGAGCGACTTCCCTTTGTAATCATACAGGGTTGGCCAAAAAATTCCTTTGGGTTTTTCTGTACCATCTTATGGAAAAACCTGAATGAACTTTTCTGCCAACCCAATACTATAATGCATTCTGAGTTATTGACGACGAATCTTTCCTGCTTTAGGAATCAATTCACTCTTTAAAACAATATCTTCAAATAACTGACCTCCTCTTGGAACCAAATCATTTTGGAATTGGGGGTATTACAGATGTCATCAGAACATGGTGCCCCTAGGATTGAGGGAGAAGACGGGAAAAGCCGTCCTCTGAGAGTGAAGTTGAGAAAGCAATACATAGTAGACTCTGCTATTCCTTCAACACAGCCTAGCCACAGAGACAGCCCATTTTCCGGCCAATCTCTTGGTTTGAGCAACCCTGACAGGTGATGACATTTATCTCAGCAGGAACCAACCATCACTGCGTGCCTGTGCCCTGAGCCTGGCACAGTGAGGCCCTGATACACGTGTAACACAGCCTGCCAGGCTCCTCCGTCCATGCGATTTCCCAGGCAGGAATACTGTAGTGGGTTGCCATTTCCATCTCCAGAGGATCTTCCCGATCCAGGGATTGAACCCCAGTCCACTGTATCGCAGGCAGTCTCCTGCATTGCAAGTGAATTCTTTACTGACTGAGCTACAAGAGAAGTCCAATAAATACAATAAGGAATACAAAATGCAAAAATATCAACTAAGCACCACCCAGAACAAGATATAGAACACTCCAGGTTTCTTTCTTAGTCTTCATCAACCCCATGTCCTTCCCAGAGGCAACTGCTACTGTGACTCCCAATCACCAGGGAGTAGTCTCAGGTAATATTTTGTAATAGTGGTTCTCAAACTGGGCTGCTCATTGGCATCATGTAGAGAGTTTTAACCAGCACTGGTTCCAATGCATAAATGCCGACTTACATAGTCTGGGCACAGCATGTTTTAGGTATCAGGTGATTCTAATGTCCCAAATTTTTAAATACAGGACCATCAAAAGTAATCAGAAAGAGGTTGCCTTTTGCAGGGAGTTAAGGCTTAATTTCCTTATTCTTCCCTCTCCTTCCTTCTCATTCTCTTTTTTTTTTTTTCCCAGTTTTTCTTCCCTTCCTTCCTTCCTTTTCCCCCCAAATCAAGCCACAACTACTACAACAGATATCAGAAGCAGCTTAAATTACATCTAATAAATTCCATTTTTCCTCCTTTTTTTATTTTTCAGGATTAAGTAATTTTAAAAAAGGATATATAGAGGGAAAGGTGAGAAAAACAGAAAATAAAGCAAGCTAACTGGGAAGAGATGAAAGACTTGAAGGGAGAAAACAAAGGAGAAGAAGTGGGGAGATGAAAGGAAATAGGCTCTCTCCTGACACAGTTTATTTCACCCTATACGTTTACCTAATGAGGACCCAATAGGACAAAAGAGCTTTTGAAAATTGCTGGTGGTATCCAGCTGACTGTAACGTTGTTGTTGTTTAGTTGTAAGTCACGTCCAACTCTTTGAGACCCCATGGACTGTAGCCTACCAGGCTCTTCTCTGTCCATGGGATTTCCCAGGCAAGAATACTGGAGTGGGTTGCCATTTCCTTCTCCAGGGATCTGCCTGACCCAGGGATTGAACCTGCATCTCCTATACTGGCAGGTGGATTCTTCACCACTGAGCCACCAGGGAAGCCCTGACTGCAACATAATTTACCCCAGTTTCTCAGCCCTCATAGCAAATGACATCCCCTCCACCCTCACCAATCTCCCACTCCCAGGACTCTGTGTTCTTGGGAGGCAGCACAGCAATTTGGGTGAGAGCTGGGTTCCAAAGTCAGACAGCTGAGCCCTTTGAGCAATAACCTTGAGAAAGATACTACGTTAACCCTCATGTTTCATCATGTAAAATGTAAAATGTAGATAATAGTCTATACCTGTGCTGGTGAAATGTTATATGCCAACCTGGCTAGGCTATGATGCCCAGTTCTTTTACTGACCACAAATCCAGGTGTTGTTGTGAAGGTACTTTGCAGATGTGATTACATCTACAGTCAGTTGACTTTAAGTGGAACAGATTACCCTCTATAATTCGGGTGAGGCTCACCCAATCAGATGAAAGCTTTGAGGGCAAAAACTGAGGTTTGCCAGTAAGGAAGGAGTTCTGCCTCAGGACTATCACATAGAAATCCCATCTGAGTTTCCAGGCATCTGGCCCACTCTAAAGATTTCAGATGCAAGACTGCAATCTTGACTCTTGCCTGAGTTTCCAGCCTGCTGTCCTGCCCAATGAGTCTCAGAGTTGCCAGTCCCCAGTCAAGCCCAATGAGTCTCAGAGTTGCCAGTCCCTCAGTCAAGCAACTGCCTGAGTCAGTTGCTCAAAAATAAATCTCTTACTATATGCACACGTATATTCTATTAGTTTTCTCTGGAGAACTCTACCTCATGACATAAGAAATGCAACGTGCTAATGAAATGCATAATCAACATTAGCTACAATTTTTAGGGTAGTGTGGCGCTTGTTATGGCTTATCTTTCCTGCCGAGGTTGATCCCCAACTCTGTACTTTGGATATAATTTCTCTCTCTCTTTTATCTTCTGTAAATTTTTTCATAGTAGTTGTCAGGCTACCTCTCTCTAATTCACTTTAACACAGACCCAGAGCATAATCACCGACTCAACAGACATGAATTCGAGCATACTCCAGGAGATGATGCAGGACAGGGAAGCCTGGCGTGCTGCAGTCCATGGTGTTCAGACCCAGACATGATTTAGTGACTGAACAACAAGAACACAATCAGAGTTAAAACAACAACCTGGGCATTAGAGGCACACAGCTGGGTTCTGGAAATTGCTTCATTCCAGTCTCTGGGTGCTTTCTCCTAGGCTGCCACAGATACCTCTACTCTTTTTCTCAACCTTTTTGCTTCCAGTCCCCAACCCTGGCCTATAGGCAGCTTTGCTCATTAGAAGCACCTATTTCACCAGCCTCTTCTTTCAAGTCCCCCCACAGGGCTTCCCTTACTGTCTATATTACCTCTGCAGCAATACACTTGAATCTGAGGTTTGTGCTACATGGCTCACAAAAGGCTAATACCTAATAACAAAGGGCATGTGGAGACAATATTTCAGGAGATGTCAAAGTCCTCATTGCTGAATTTAATGAAAGTGGAGTTCTGAAGGGTGAAGGTCCAATTACTGTGTGAAGCTTTCCAGGTGGCTCTGCTTCAGTGACCTGAACAGGTGGGAGCAGGGAGACCACCTGCTTCTCTGTTTGCACAGTGACTAATATGTGTATAAACACTTAATAAACATTTAACTGTGGCAACGCTCTTAAAATAGTTCTTTCACAACTAGAATTCAACAGATTTGAAATTACTGGGTGACTCCGTGAGGCCACTTCCATAAAAGGGGATGGGCTGCAAATTCTGGCGGTGGTGGAACCCAATCCCTCCCAACAGGTCAGAATGGCTGATCCTCGTCATGCTCGGGTCTGACTCACAAAACCCAATACTACATCTACGTCTCACAGGGAACACGGAGTAGACTATGACAATTTTATTCCAAACAAACTGCTGAGTTGTAACACATTTGCAGGGGAGCTTTTTCAAGACTCAGAGTGAGTTCTGAGAAGTAAAAATATAGATTCACATTCTGGGTGTTGGAGAAACTGGATATCCATATGCAAAAGAATGATATGAGACATTTATCTTAGACTACATACAACAAAAATCAACTCAAAATGGATTTTAAACATTAGACATGACACTGTAAAACCCCTAGAAGAAAACACAGGGAAAAGTTTCTTGACATTGGCCTGGGGAATGATTTCTTGGATCTATAACCTAAAGCACAGGCAACAAAAGTAAGAGTAGATAAGGGAACTACAGTAAACTAAAAACATCTGCCAAGTAAAGGGAACAATCACCAGAATGAAAAGGCAAGCTATAGAACGGGAGGAGGTATTTGCAAACCATATATCAGATAAACAGTTAATAGTCAAAATATGTAAGGAACACTTACAACTCAACAGCAAACAGACAAATAACCCAATTTAAAAATGGGCAAAGAACCGGAATAGATATTTCTCCAAAGAAAACATATAAACGGCTAAGCGGCACATGAAAAGGTGCTCAACATCACTAATCATCAGGGCAATGCAAATCCAAACCACAGTGAGATATCACTTCACACCTGTTAGGATGACTAGTACGGAAAAAAAAGTGTTGGCAAGGATGTGGAGAAATTGGAACCCTTGTACATTTTTGGTGGAGATGGAAAATGGTGCAGCTGCTATGTAAAACAGTATGGAGGTTCCTCAAAAAATTAAAAATAAAACTACCATATGATCTAGCAATCCTACTTCTGGGTATATATCCAAAAGAATTCAAATCAAGATCTGAAAAAGAAATTCACCCACCCGTGTTCACTGCAGCATTGTTCATAATAGCAACGATATGGAAATAATCCAACTGTCCACCTATGGATGAATGAGGAAAGAAAATGTTGTATATGTAACAAAGGAATGAATACTATTCTGCCCTAAAAAAGAAGGAAATCCTATCAGAGGCTACAGCATGGATGAACCCTCAGGATATTATGCTAAGCAAAATAAGTTAGTCCCAGAAGGACAAATGGGCTTCTCAGATGGCTCAGTAGTAAACTGCCTGCCAAAGAAGGAGACGCCAGAGATGTGGGTTCAATCCCTGGATCGGGAAGATCTTCTGGAGGAGAAAATGGCAACCCATGCCAGTATTCCTGCCTGGAAAATTCCATGGACAGAGGAACCTGGCCGGCTATAGCAGGCTATCATCCACGGAGTCACAAGGAGTCAGACACAACAGCGACCGAGCACACACAAGGACATATACTCCTCGATTCCTCTTATGTGAGGTTTCTAGAACAGTCAAATCAAAGAAGTAGAGAGAATAATGGTGGGTGTCAGGGGCTGGAGGCAGGGAGAAATGGGGAGTTGCTGTTCAAAGGTCATAAAGCTTCAGTAATGCAAGGTAAGTTCCAGAAATCTGCTGTACAATACTGTGCCTATAGTCAACAACATTGTATTGTGCACTAAAAAATATGTTAAGAGGGTAGATCTCATGCTAAGTGTTCTCACTAGAAAACAAACAAACAAGAAAAGCTGGAGGACACAGGCAGACTTTAGGAAGTGATGGATATACAGTGATGATTTCAAGGGGACTTGCCCACGTCCAAAATGATAAATTTGTATATATAAATGCATATGTGCATTCTGGGTATATCAATTATACTTCAATAAGGCTGTTAAAAATACTCATTTTCAAATATCATAATTTGGGAAAAACTGTAGAATTTAAAACTCCTTATAATAATCAAGGTTAGATGAATTCAATCATAATCCATTTACTCTCATATGGCTTCTGAAGATACATGAACACTGTCAGCAGAGTTATAAGTCCTGATTAAAGCTTTGGCTCTGATAATTTTCAATACAAACTCCCTTGTGATGGATCTAATTATTTTCCCACACCTCACCTAACATATTGGTTAGAATTAAGTTCTGCTGCAGATTAAAGAAAAATTGTAACATCGGTAGCTTAAATAAGACGGAAGTGCATTTCTCACTTATGTTAATTAAGCTCAAAGGGAGGCAGTCCTAGGCTGGCAAGGTGACTGCACAACCAGCCGGGACCTTGACTCCCACTACATTATTACTTTTTTCAGCATATCATCTTCACTCAGGGCCCAAAAGCCCAAGAAGGCTACCAAGCACCAACCATCATGTCTACATTCTCGTCAGCAGAAAAGAACAAGTGACAAAGCAGGGCCCCCCTTATTCTTCAAGGGTGCACAGGACACTTCTACTTATATTTCACTGCCAGAAATTAACCATACGGGTACATCTTGCTGCAAGGGGAGCCAGTTTTTATTTTGGGTGATGATATATCCAGCCCAAACCAGGGATTTCTTTATTAAAATAGAAAGGGAAAAACAGTTACCAGGGGAGAATTAGCAGTTTCTGTCTAAGTAGGGCTAGATTTACTGAGGATGAACATTTTACAGAAGGGAAAGCTTGTTCTGGATGTCAATGGAAGCTTGGGGTGACAATATGCATAGGGAATGAGTAAACACAAAGATTTTATGAAACAGAAAATATATGTAATTTTTATAGTACAACACATTACCTTTTCTTGCCAGTTAAATACCTTTAAGAGCTGAATCCAAAGCTCTAAGGACTAGATGGTAGAAAACAAATGCATATGTACAAGCTACCTTTGTTTATGTGTGTTTATATGTTACCAGACAACTGGATAAATGAGTCATTTGGAACCATAAAAACAGTTCTTTTAATTGAATATTAAAAGGGAAAAAAAACAAGGACATCACTGAAAGTCACATCATGTTGCAGAAAATACAGGTGCTTCAGCTTTATGCATTTATACAGAGCAGATTTCACAGTGACACAGCACGAGAGAAAGTAAAAATGCTGTTTGGGGCTTAGTCCATAGCGGACTCCTGAATTGGCTTGTTGGCTTTGTTAACTGATCACATCAGTTAAACCAGCTTACAGAATGGCCACTTCACTGTGTGCATTCAGTCAAGCTGATTCCCTCCTCCAACCCCAATGTTCTTTTGTTTGTTTTTTGGAAGTCTGAGTGGAGAGATTGAGTTATTGTCATGATTTCTTGAACTTGGGGGCTGTTTTGGAACACATACAGAGAATGGACACTGAGAGTCACCAGACCTGTACAGGATGCCCCAGAACATTCTATATCTTTAGAGGGCTTTTGCTGCCACCTGCCTCCAGTACTGTTACCACTGAGCAGTCACCGCTGCTATAGAAAGACCCTATGATGGTAGCCCGCCAGGCTCCTCTGTCCATGGGATTCTCCAGGCAAGAATACTGGAGTGGGTTGCCATGACCTTTTCCAGGGGATCTTCCTGACCCAGGGATTGAACCTGGGTCTCCTACATTGCAGGGAGATTCTTTACCATCTGAGCCACCAGGGAAGCACCAAAAGACACCTTTACACTGGGCTGCCATTCCCTCCTAGGCGATCTTCCCAACTCGGGGATTAAACTTGGGTCTCCTGCATTGCAGGCAGATTCTTTATCATCTGAGCCACTAGGAAAGCACAAAGGTTTGGCATTTCCTCTCAGTCGTTGAATCGAACCCCAGTCTCCTGCATGACAGGCGGGGATACTCACCACTAAACTAACAAGGGCTTAAGCCCTTGTCATTATACTAACAGCTGCTGTATACTGTTAGTATACTAACAACTGCTGTAAGGAGTAGCTAATTAAGAGACAACCTGAATTTCAGTGGAGCCAGAAGCTTATTCTTTGGCTGAAGTTGAGCTGATCTTTACACAGAGAACACACACAGGGAGGAGAGGACTCCAGCAAGCCTTGATGTCACCTCCAAGCTGCCTGAGCTCAATGGGGAAAGAAAGGAAGCTCCCTGACCAAAGCGGGTAGTTGGTGTGGTTTCTCACCACCACATGGAGGGCATAGTGCAGCTGATGGCAGAGAAGTGGGGCGGCGGGGTGACGCCTTTAGGATCCCCAAAGAAACTGGACCCTATGCTGTCTGGCCAGTCAGGGGAGGCCCTAGACTTCATCAGGTGCAGGAAGAGTATTACAGCTGTCCTAGGGAGCCCTCCCTTTTTACAAAGCCAAATGAGAGTCATCCTGACTCTATCAAGTGTGGCCAGCACTTATGGAGCAGGGCTGCATAAGCAACAATCATCCACAAATCACTTAGCCAAACTGCTGGATAAATAATAAATCTTACAGGCCTTCACAACTTTAAAGGACACTCAGGTGATCAAAGAAGACCTTGTTAGAAAGTGGCTAGCACCCGAGAGGCTCACTGCTGCAAGAAGCTTTTTTTAGGTATCTCACAGGAAGAAAGTACCTGCTTGTAAACAAAAGAAAAAAGTTGCAAGTTTAAAGGACAGGAGAATGAAGAAGCGGAAGGGGAAAAAAAAGCAATGAAAAGACATAAACAATTCAGGGATGCTTAACCACAAGGACATACTTCCTGCCAAGTGCAGCTTGTCCAGTGGACCCTAAACTTTCAGATCCTTCCATTTAAGGAGTCTGACCATTTCTGATTTACTCTCTAGATAAGAGACCTGAAACTCAGGTTAGGCCTACTTACAAGAATAGCTACAGAATCTAAACGTGCCACCTGATGGCTGTGATAAACTCTGGGACCAGCCTGTGAAACCAAGACCATGCATAAAACCTTTTCTATATGTAAGAAACTCCATATTCACAACTGTTATATGATCCGTAAGATTTATTGTTGTTATTTAGTGACTAAGTCATGTCCGACTCTTTTGCAACCCCATGGACTGTAGTTCACTAGGCTCCTCTGTCCATGGGATTTCCCAGGCAAGAATACTGGAGAGGGTTGCCATTTCCTTCTCCAGGGACTGAACTCAAGTCTCCTGCTTGGCAGGTGGATTCTTCACTGAGCCACCAGGGAAGTCCTTAGGGTCACTCATTTGGTATTGGTGGCAACCTCTATTTTATGTTTTTCCTTCTTTCCCAATATGAACATGGGCTTCTTCAAGAAACTATAACAAAATCTTACATACCCAATATGCAGCGGTAGCAGTTAATATCGTGTAAAATTCTCTATGCTTTTTTTCTACAGAGCAAGACGCAAACAGGAAAAGGAACAGGCTTTAGAAGATGTATAGCTGGCTGCATGAAAGCAGGAATGTGAGAGTGATGATGAGGTGCCTTCATTCCAGGCATCACGAAGGGATGGGGCTGCGCACGAGAGCATCTTCCCGTGTCAGTGTGGTGCAACTTCGGGTAACTTCCCTCCCTGACTCTCCGACAGAGCCTCCTTGAAGTGCAGTAATGAGAGCATTTCCCTCGAATTCGTTGCTTTTCTGGCTTGTGGCAGCAAAGAAGAAAGACCATATCATCTGCTGGCTGATGAAAACTTGAATAGCTGTACACTGTCACCAGATCATTTGGAGGAAAAATGATAAATGCCCTAAAGAAAGCCCTGGGATGCTATATGTAAATCTAAGGTAAGAAGAGCCAATAAGGTCTGTGACAACATTAAGCCAGTTACTAGCAATGAAGCAATTATATGCGCGACTGAAACAATCTATAATGACGGCTATAACAAAGGCACAAGGAAGAGGGCAGGGGACCACTTGGAATAATCTGAAATATCTAGTGTCCTGAGAGGAGAAGAGTATGACCTATTCCAGAGCTTGAGGGTCAGAATGATCTGGAATCATAAACAGAGGCTGAAGGTACTGTATCACACAACTTTCTAATTATCAGTGCCTTAGCTCCAGCGAAGGCATACCTTATAAAGTGACTGACGGCAAGGAGTACAGAGGGAAACAGAAGCTCACTGAACAGAAACAAGAGGAAGGAAAGTAAAACATAAGAGCATAAAAATTATCTAATTATGTAAAAAGTGATGATATCTGACTAGGGCCAGGGTGTTGAGAAAAGGCTATGCCCCTACTCTACTTGAGGGAGAAGAAATTGCTGCCCCCTTTCTGTGATGGGCAGGTTAAGATATGTATCATCTTTATGTATCACCTTTATGATTCCACGGTCTGAGTTGGGAGCTCTATTATTTGCATATTATCTTAAAAATTATGAATGTGAAAAGTGATTTAAAGAAGAGTTAATAGTAATGATAATAACAACTCACATTTATTTGAGGCTTATGAGTCTCTTCACAGAAGGAAAAGCTCTAGAGGTCAATGAAGTCCATAGTAGGAATGGAGGTGGGAAATGAATAAACACTTAAAGATTCTATGTAGTAGATAAATGCAGAATCTTTACAAGGCAATATGTTACCTTTTTTTTTTGCCTGTGCAATAACTTCAGAGATCAATCAAAAGCTCTGAAGACCACATGGCAGAAAACAAATGCATATGGACAAGTTACCTTTGTTTATGTTTGCTTATATGTTACTAGACAGCTGGATGAGCCATTTGGCATCCCGGAAATGACTCCTTTAATTGCATATTAAAAAGAGCAACCAAAACAATTACTAAATATCACATCAAGGTGCAGAAAATACAGATGCCCTATAGCTTTACCCATTTATGAGAGCAGATCTCACAAGACAGAAGAAAATAAAAACATTACTGAGTCTACTGTGTTTTTTATATCTTAACTCATTTCATCATGAGGATGTTCATCACAGTGTTGTTTATAATGACTTCTTAAATATCCATACAGGCAACAGTTATGGAGAAGGAAATGGCAACCCACTCTGGTACTCTTGCCTGGAAAATCCCATGGACGGAGAAGCCTGGTAGGCTACAGTCGATAAGGTTGCAAAGAGTCAGACTCAACTGAGCGACTTCACTTCACTTCACAGACAACAGGTTAAAGACATTATAATAGTTCTATATAATGCAAGCACTAGGAAGCTACTACAAAGGGTAAAGTAGAACTATACATATAGACGTGAAAGAGAAGAAAGAAAGAAAGTGAAGTTGCTCAGTCGTGTCCGACTCTTTGCGACCCCATGGACTGCAACCCACCAGGCTCCTCCATCCATGGGATTTTCCAGGCAATAGTACTGGAGTGGGGTGCCATTGCCTTCTCCAGGGCATCTTCCCAACCCAGGGATCGAACCCGGGTCTCCTGCATGAAAAGCAACCTCAATGGCCTCTGAGGAGAACATATGAGTATATATAGTATATACAATATAATTGCATTTTGTCTAAGTGATAACAGTAATAACGTGTACAAATTGGTATTATGATATTTTATGTTCTTTTCTACTTATTTGGAATTTTTTGATTTTTAGAATTAATGATTACCAAAAAAAAGCATAATTTTTTCAAATGATGGGTATGTTTATAGAAGTTAAAACTTTCTTCCACAAAAGGAAGAAAATATTAGCAAATGTTTGTGAGGAACATAAGAATATCTCCAAAGAGGAGCTAATTTGAGAAAGACTCATCCTAGATATGGGCTTGAAATTCAAAAAGGAGAATTCCTATCAGCAGATACCATCTTATGAAAAGGACACACCTGTAGGCTACAATCTTGGCCATTTGAAGCTAGATTTTACCTCTGAGCACTTGCAAGCACAGATCCAGGGGTCAAGGGCGCCTCTTTTCTGCCTCCATCTCAGCCCCTTGTATAAGAGCTCACTCTTTAACCCTGATGTCCCTAAGCCCACTGCTGGGATCCCTACACTCTTGCCTGGGTCTTGGTGTGGTGGAATGCTCATTTTGCTCTCAGAGAGCCCCAGCCAAACATAGAAAACCCTCAAATAACTTGAATACCCGTGGAATGAAGTGCATGTGCAGGCAGCTACTTTTATAGCATGTAAAGAGAATATCCTTTCACTACCCACCCCCAAAATATGCAAAAACAAAAACCATTTTCATGCGTAGTTTCTCTTGGTGGGTTTCTAATCCTTCTGAACTGATGGTTAGGGCATTTGACAAGCTATTCAGTTAGGTTTAACAGTATTCAGAAAACTGTGTATTTTATGTTATACAAAGAAATTTAACAGATAAAAGATATACGGTATCACATTCAGACCACATGAATGTAAAAACTGAAATCTTCAAAGAAAAATCCTACTACACACAAAGGTGATCTATTCCTTGTGTGTGTGGATACATGCTCAGTTGTGTTCAACTCTTGGTGACCCCACTGACTGTATCCCACCAGGCTCTGTCCATGGGATTTCCCAGCAAGAATACTGGAATGGGTTGCCATTTCCTACTCCAGGGAATCTTCCCGACTCGGGGATCGAACCCATATCTCTTGGGTCTCCTGCATGGGCAGGTAGCTTCTTTACCATTGCGCCACCTGGGAAGACCGATCTATTCCATAGATGAAATGTACTGCTGCCTTTATGAGGATTTGAAGGGGAAGAAAAAGTGTTGCAAGTGCATAATATACATTAAATTGTAAAAAAATAGCCTAACTTGCACACGCATACACACCATGCAATCAGTTTTTATATAATTTGATCATGTCTTTCCTTATGTTATTAAAAATGACACTGAGGCACAGAGAGGCAAAGTGCCCCATTCAGTTCAGAAACTTGCTCTTCTACAATGTAGAGACTGTTCCTAATTAAAAAACCCCAGAAATTCAAGACAACCTAGCTGCTAAGATTATCAGTTCACTGTTCAACACTTCAGCTGCCTAGAACATCTTAAGGGTCCAGGCTTCCCAGGTGGTTCAGTGGTAAAGAATATATGCCTGCCCAGGCAGGAGATGTGGGTTAGATCTCTGCATCAGGGAAGATCCCCTGGAGAAGGAAACGGCAACCCACTCCTTTATTCTTGCCTGGAAAACAAAGGAACCTGGTGGGCTCCAGTCCATGGGTCACAAAGAGTTGGATATGACTGAGTATGCACACACATCTTAGGGTCAGAAGCTACTTCCAGCTTTGGAGGTGTGGGGTACAGTGGAAAGTTTTAATCCTCATGCACCAATTTTCTGGCTTGTTAAGAGCTTAGCATTATATTGCTTGATAAAATCAGAGGAAAAGGCGCTGCTAGAGATCTTTTAGCTCATTAGCAGTAGTTCAGTATTTTTTTTTTAAACTCAATTAAGTTTTGTTTTTTAACACTACTATAATTACACATGACTCACAATATATTTCTATCAGACAGCACTGCTTGGACTATTTCGATACTGAGTGTGATGGTTAATTTTATGTGTTGCCTTGACTCGTCCTCGTCACGAGGTGCCCAGATTAAACATTATTTCTGGATGTCTGTAAGAGTGTTTCTAGATGGAATCTGTATTTGAATTGGTGGACTCAGGAGCGTAGACTGCCTGCTCCAATGTGAGTGGGTATCAAATAATTGTTGATGTCCAAGAGCAAAAGGTAGAGGAATATTTTGTATCCAACTAGCAGCAAGTGAGTTTGCAGGGGCTCCACCCAGTGACTACCACTCATCCTGGGAGGCTTAACACCATCCTGGTGTCAGGGCTTCCACCATCATATTGTATGCCTAGATTTTTGTTTGTTTATTCTCCAACATTCCAGTGGCTACAACTCACACCAGCATTCCATTCCCGAGCCTCCATCCTCACCATTATCCCCTCCATGGAAGACAGAGCAGAGGTGTGAGGTGACCCGGCTCCGGTGGGTGAAAGTGAAGCGTAGGCGGAGTCCTGACCCTCTGAGTGCTGCATGGCCATTATGAAGTCACTGACCTGCAGGAAACTGCTACCATGGTTCACAAATTTATTGTCAGGTTCCAGCCTCTAGCTGTTCTCTGATTGTTCTAAATACTTGACAAACTGAAGCCTTTTCACTTTCCGTTGAAATTGCCTCATCTCCCTGTCACAGCGCCATGGGGGACTCCATTACTTTTCTGACTTCTTTCCCCTCCTGACAAGTCATTTAGCTGGCTTCTTGTGGTGAAGGCTGTCCATGTCAAATTAGCCGGGGCCCCTATTGTCCTTATTACCACTCGAAAAGCCATCATGAGTAATGCTACGGGGTCCCTCAGTTGTCATCATTTGTCAGAAAGAAAGGGAGTGTGGTTACATATAGCTGACAGGTAATTTCGGTGTCTACAATTACCCCAATTAGTCTTGTCATAAACAATTCGATAAATGCACACCAATACAAACAGATAAACACACCAAGGTCTCTCACTATTAATGCTGTGTAATGGGTAAATCAGTGATATGATGCTATATTTTATTTATTTATTTTTTAAACTATCCTCAGCTGTGAAGCTGGCGCTTGCTACCTGGTCAGCACAAATTGTACTATCTACTTTCATTAGCTCATCACCACAGGAAAATCTGAAAGGCTGTGACAAAATTCATTTAGAGAGAGAGGGAAAGAGCGGATTGTTGTAACACCTGCTTTAGGCAAGGCTACAACAAAGGTTTTCTTTTTGTCAGTTCTGGGCAACTATGGGCTTCAAAGTTGACTATTTTGTGTTAAAAGAGCAACATATGAAATATGATAGGAATAGAGAAATTATATCCATACTGAAATCAGAAACGTGATTTGAAAAAAATAAATATATAAAAGCCTGGTGCCAATGTACCACTCAGCAAAAAAAAAAGAAAAAAAGACTGTGGGCTGGCAGTTTCATACATAAGATGATTTCAGTTCTATCCAACTACTGATTCCCATTTTTTTTTTTTAAGCTGCACCTTAAATACAAAGCGAAATGCCATGTTTGCTGTCAAGCTATTTATCTGTTCCAGTATTCACATGGACTTGCTTAATGAAGGTATCAACAGTGTTCCTTGCTGGACTAGGCATAGAGGTGATTAAGACTCAGAGTAGAACACTACTCACTCACGGGCTCTCTGAACACCAGGGATGGAATCTGTTTTAACACAACACCTTCTAGGAGGATTCTCCAGTCAGACCCCGTACTCAGTCTCAAGTGTAACACCATGATGCTCACGCTTGTGATCCACAGAAATAGGTGCTCAAGACCCAAGATCTGTAGGGTCCCGTGCACCCTGTTTGCTGACCATAATCTTAAGTGATGGCTGAAAAACCCAACACAAGGAGATTGTTGGAGGAAATTGCTCCTGGCAACTATTTGTTCAAGCTCAAGATTTTTTTTTTTTTTTAAACCAACACTAAGAACCCACCAGAAAATAGGACAGGTCTCCCTAATGAGTAATCTATTTTAGCACAGTCTTGTCTAGGCATGACAGTTTACTGAGAGGCTTGAAAAACTCGTAATTACCAGTGTTACAGGGCAATTAATGTATATTACACTGCACTACTCATGGCAGCAACTGTCATTTTCTCAATAAAAATGAGTACTCTTCAGCTAAAGGTGACATTAATTGGGACTTTAATGACTATGCAGAGGAGCTGAAGCCAAATATGAACAAAACAGCGATTCAATGAGCGACTTCAGAAACGAGAAAATTGTACTAAAATGAGATTAATTGCTGTTTAGAAAAAGGAAAGAACCTAAAAAGCTATTAAATTGCAGGGTTTGGGTGCCCGGGTGATGGTTGTGATGTTAATCTTGCATTCTCACAGCAGGCAAATATTCACTAAATTCAGAGCCTTTTGACAGCAGGAAAAATCATGTATGCTTAACTTCAATCCATCAAAAATATATTTCAGCTTTTATCAGTGTTCTAAATACTTCTGCAATTTCAAAAATTACTGCTCCATTCCTTGGCTGTCATCATGCAAATGTGAACACTGTCAATATTGCTATGAAAAATTTCCCAGCTTCAAAAGGCCTACATCAGTGATAAAGAAAGAAAAACGTGAAGATTAGAATTGCAAAACACACACTACTAATATAACAGAAATCAAACAATAAGAATTTAATGTTTAAGTTGTGGAAACTGCTAAAATAGAAAATGATGGGGTGGTTTTTTTTTTTTCAGTAGATAAATCAAAGAAAAATAATTCTGAAATTCTTTTTAAAACTTGTAACTTGATGCTTAATTAATCATCACCAATAATTAGGACAGAATTTTGCAACTTGACTTCAGGTGCTGTAATTGTTAATACTTCTCTCTTGTTTCTAAAACCTTTATCCTTGCTTCTTGGTTCTTGAAAACAATTATATAATTGCTTTTCTTTATGGCCTTTTCAAATATCATGATGACTGTATACACAAAACACGGCACTTAAACTTTGACATGTAAGAGGGATAAAAAGATTTGATAACTCCAGAGTTACATACTCTGTAACTTGAATTCTTTTTTTTAAAAGAAAGGCCAGCAACTTACTAATTTTGTTAAAGCGGGAGTTTTCAAAACAGTTATATTTGGCCAGAAACGTAGTTATTTGCTGCCCCAATAAAAAAGATTAGGCCTCATTTTAGAATACTGTGCACTTTCTTACTGCATAAGCAATTCTGTTTGTTCTGCATTTTAATATTTAAAGAGTCTTCTCATCTACAGTTTAGGTCAGGGCTCGAGACGCATTAACACACTCAAGAACCACATCCACTAAATGACAGGGGGAGGTGAAATAGTGTACTTTCCATCTTTAAATCAATGGTAAACCCTGTCTCTTCTAAAAATCCAGAAATACAAATCACCTGACCTCCATTATGAAGACTGGTTATTGGCCACTTGTCTGCCAGACTATACTTATAAGGCCACTGGGGGACAGGAGAGGGGAGTGGGGAGAGAAACACACGCATATCCACGTGCTCGGAGAAGGGATGTTCTACTTTTAATCTTCCAGCTGTTTCATTCACTAAAAGTGCTCTTTCTCGAGTTCTCAGTCTGAGCTTGAGCATAATCATCTTTGTAAAACAAGTTGCTTCCCAGGTCCTGCATTTCCTAATTCTACCTGCTCCTCCTCTTCCTCCAATTTTCCCTCCTCTTGTATCTAGACTTTTATGTTAACGGCGCAATTCTTCCTCAAGAGTTGAACAAATGTCCTTTTTAGTCCTTTTTTGGGGGGTGAAAAGGGGCCTTTGTTATTCATTGTGCCATTTCAAAAACTAAGCTTCTCTCCTACCTCAAAAACAGCTTTATTTTAAGGACAAAAAATTCACCAGGCTCCCCCTAAAAGTCTTTTCAGGCCGAGTTCTAAGAGAAGACAGGTGCCTTTGGCTAAATTATCTCTACTGACAAACCATTCACATAAATTTGCTTTTTAAAAAACAACTACATGTCAATAGTTTGATTCCATTTTGTCTATGCAAATACCATTGATAAAAATTTCAATGGAAGTTCTCAGGGAGTGGAAGAGTTCCAAACTAGGTATTGAAACGGGACTCAGGAATAGGATACTAATTCACCAAACTTGCCAAGAATGATCTAACCCAGGAGCCATACAAAGGCAATTGCGAACCATGTACATGATCCCAGATAATCCCTTATACTGTATCTCTCCTCGGATCTCATCTCCATTCTGTAGTTGACTGCATGAGGCTCCATTTGGGGCCGCAGGTTTTCTACTTGCAAAAAAAAAAAAAAAAAAAACACCCAAAAACAAAAACAGGAGCAACTTTGTCATGCTAAATTTGCTGCATGAGAACTCAGTGCTGAGCACTTGGCAGACACACCAGCTCCAATGTTGTGGAGCTGGTGTTAACCAGGAATGTTAACGATTGGAATAGACCTTTAAGGGAGTTCCTAAAATGAATTTATTTGATATTTATTTGATTTGTTGTTCAGTTGCTGAAATTCTTTACCCCTCACAGTGGCCCCATTGGTGCTGTGAGAAAAGGTGATCACACTGAATCCATGTGAAAGGCTTGTACGAAAAAGCAGGCATCACTGTTCTCCACTGAGGTTGAAATTTCATTTTTAACCTCATTATTATTTTGCACCAACATCATAAGTCTTTCTTCCAAACTACTATTTGGTGGGTTTTCTTATTCAAGACTCCTCCTAAGACTGAAACGTAACACAATGGGCATCAGTCTCACAATTGACAGACCATGTTTAAGCCGGGAATAGTGACAAGTTACAGGGACTCTTTTTTAAAAAAATAAAAATAAATCCCAGGAGATTAGTAAGATGCATTTTTAGATACATACCCTAAGAACATTATAAACTCAGTGAGAAGCCAAACTGGAATATCTCAAGTTTGGAAGATGAACAATATTTTGATGTGCCAAGGCTAATATATTATATGTTTCGAGTCTTACTATTAAGACCTGTAGCAACTGTTTTAAGAGATGAGTAGAAATGAAACAAATGGTAAATGTTTATTCAGTCATACAGTTCTGAAAGAAAACAACTGTTAATTTGCATTCGATTGGGATCACTTAGCAGACTGCTTTTTAAGAGCTATCACCTCTTAGCAGCCCATAAAAGAGGAAGCTTTTATTCGCTCCCCTACTACCTGCTCTGACTATATGACATTTAATTTAAATTTATTTTCTATTCACCATGAATATCCAACAAATCAAAAATCATTTTGACATAAGTACTGTTCTTTGTTGGTTAGTCTGTAGTAGAGAAAGCGGCAGGCTAATCACCTGTGGGTCAGTGCAGAGATGCAGTCTCGTGGACTCTATCTTCCAATGTGGAAAATTCTAGCATGACCAACTGAGGTACCTTCTGAGTCATCAGATAAATTACATTTATATCACTTCAGTGCAGTCAGAAGTTATGCTGCATAAATAAAAGTCTAATGACCTATCTATGTGGGTGATAGAATGTAAGCCAGCTAAATGAGAGGAAATCTTATTGTGGAGAGTAATAGTCTCTGATTCCTTTGTTAATTAACTGTCCCCCTCTCTTAAATAAGATGAGGAAGAAAGAAAAAAGGGTATTTAGTTGGGCTTCTGGGGGGCAAGGGGAAGGGCTATGTAACTAAAGAGAGGTCTGTACAGCCTTTTTTGCCCTCTAGCAATTCCAGAAGGAGTTTCCTGGGGCATCCCCTCGCTCGACTTCTCAGGAATTTATGAGACTTTAGAAAAGCTGACTCCAGCAGGAAGTCTGTTATGGAGAGCTTTCCTGGAAGGCAAGACCAATTAACCCTGACTAAAAGAGAAAAAAAAAAAAAAAAAAATCTTGAGTAAAGGGGATGAGGGGACCAAGAAAAAAGGCTCGAAGTGAGAAGCAGGACTAAGAAGGTCTATGCAGCTGTGCACCAGTGATAGGGAAGACGACATTGCGGGGTGGGGTGGGTGGGGTGGCTGTCAGGACGGGGAAAGTTAGAGCAGGGAGGAAAGGAAGAGGTCACTGGATCACTGCTTCTTCATCAGGGTCCGCTTGGCTTGAAGGAGTCTTTGTTCCCTGAGTCAGCAAAGGGATGGGGACTAAGAATTGCACTCAACTTCAGAACCTAGATCTCGAGCAAACCAGGGCACTCTACTCCCAAAGCGAGCACTGCATGAGAAGATGGCCCCAGAACAGAAACATTCTGGGAATCACCCAGTTCACCCAACCCAGATGAAAGGGAGAGTGACTCACTGCAGAGCATAAGCTTCCAACTGCAATTTAAGCCAAAATGTGGTGGCAAAAAGCCACTGAACCAGTGCTTTCCAGTATACTCACACTTCTCTTTCCGAAGGCGCTACTACAGTTGGACACTCAGATTCAGAGCTTCAGGAACTAATTCTAAGTTTACTTTTCCTCAAGATTTCCAACTCTGAGCCTCAACTTTTTCTATTGCTTGATTCTGTTTCTGTTCTATCTCTAGCTGGGGAATACTCATTTCACTGCCTGCTTCAGTTCAGTTCAGTTCAGTTGCTCAGTCATGTTTGACTCTTTGGGACCCCATGGACTGCAGCACGCCAGGCCTTCCTGTTCATCACTAACTCCTGGAGTTTACTCAAACTCATGTCCATTGAGTCGGTGATGCCATCCAGCCATCTCATCCTCTGTCGTCCCCTTCTCCTCCTGTCCTCAATCTTTCCCAGCATCAGGGTCTTTTCAAATGAGTCAACTCTTCGCATGAGGTGGCCAAAGTACTGGAGTTTCAGCTTTAGCATCATTCCTTCCAAAGAAATCCCAGGGCTGATCTCCTTCAGAATGGACTGGTTGGATCTCCTTGCAGTCCAAGGGACTCTCAAGAGTCTTCTCCAACATCACAGTTCAAAAGCATCAATTCTTCGGCGCTCAGCTTTCTTAGCAATGCTGAAAAGGTCATATAAGACAAGAGGGCTGAGATGAGAGGATCTTTCTCCTGTACTCTCAAGCTGGAATAGGAATCCTTTCTTTTTCATCCTGGGCCTCATCTTAGGATGTCAAATTTCACTGTAACTCTGGGTGAGGGGAAACCATTCTTTTTATTCACAATTTTGTACACGCATTCAATGTCTACTGACACTAACCACTACACACAACTACAACGAAAAGGGCTGGGCAGTCAAACTAACTTTAGAACTCTTCATCTAGGTGGCACCAAGCACTAGCAAAACAGCATCTTTTTCAGGAATACAAAGCATTCCTTGATGTTTTGATGAACTGAATCTCATCTCAATTTCATGTCTGCCCATTTAAAAATCTATTAAAGCCATGTATATGCTTCTATCGATAAAAATGGAAGGAATGAAGGTCTTGGTAAAAGCAAATACAAAGAAAGCTTGGTTAAATAGTCAAAATATTCATTCTGTGGCTATTGATTTAAGGTTTAAAATAAGTAAATCAGTTAGAATGGGTTTCCCTCATCTAGCACCATTACATGAGTTTTAGAGATTTATTTATTTTAAAGTCATGGGACAGATACATAAAACATAAAAATGGACGGATCTGGCATTTTATATTAGCAAAAAGTCAAATGCTTTTTCTTGTTCTATCTATGATATATATTTTTAACTTTTGAGTTGTCCACTCAACCACCCCACAGCTCCAGCTCCTGGTGTCCACAGTTTTTCCTAATTAGTCTAGTAGGAGCTCATCTCACTTGTCAGCAGCTGAGTTATCAGGCTGGGCCTTTTCTACAATATAGCTGTTTATTTTTTAAGAGTTTTAGAACTGGTAATTCAGGAAATTAAAATGGGAAGATGTGTTTGAATTGGCTAAACAGCTAACATTCTTAAAACTGTCCTTACTTGGAATGAGGACATCTGGTGAGAATCTGCCTCCCTTTTCTGCAGACTCGTTTTCTGAGTCGCAGTCAGTGCCTCAGTGCCCCTGATGTCCCCCCACCCCCCACGCCCCTGCAACCCTGCACAGACTTGGAGCTCCTTGAGGGGAGGCCCCTCATTCAGCCTCGGATGCCTGGTACCTGGCACATGCCTGGTACGTGGTCAACAGAACAGTTCTGTTGACTAATAAGCAAAGCAATCCTAGCTCTGACACTAATGAATTAGTCTTGGACAAGTCACTTTAGCTTTCTGAGCCTTTGCTTCCTTATCCGTTAAAATGCTTTGTTTCCTAAAGGCTCAAAAAAAAAAAAAAAAAAAGAATGTGGAAGTGCTGAATAAATGTACAAGATTCCTACAGCTGTTGTTAATAATTACCATTTGGATTTATACACCATTCAATGGGAGAAACAAGAGCCAGTCTTATGGTCTCCACAGTTTTACCATAAGGAGCTTATAAAGCTCTAGTTTCCTTAGAATTGTAAGATGTGAGGCCACACCCACCCAGTTTGCTTGTTTTGTTTTCTATCCCTATCTCCTGCATGCTCCCTCATCCCACCTCACCCCAACCCCAGCTCCAAATCAACACACAGATCTCTTCTAGGTTCTGGATTCTGCTCAGAAATAAGTGACATTGCTTAGATGACTGTTTGGGAGTTTTTACATGCACGCACTTTCCTTATGATAACACAGTGCTTCTGCAGAATGCACCCTGGCTCTGCTGAAAGTCTGGATTCTGCTAAGGCGACCAAAAAGGCAAGTGGGACCTAATCAGTACCACGTTCCCGTCTCTCTCACACCAAGGCTCCTTATTTACCAAACCCCCAGTCCTTCATATCACATGTCCTCCTCTGCTCAGCTGCCCAGTGAAAGGAACAGGAATAGAAGAAAATTAGCATGAAGAAAGAATACTTGCATATATATATATATATTGGATGCACATGTGCTCAGTCATGTCTAACTTTTTGTGACTCTACGGACCGTAGTGTGCCAGGCTCCTCTGTCCATGAGATTTTCCTGGTAAGAATACTGGAGCGGGTTGCTCCTTCCTTCTTCAGGATATCTTCCTCACCCAGAGATTGAATCTGCATCTTTTGCATTGGCAGGCAGATTCTTTACCACTGAGCCATGGGGGAAGCCCTATATATTGGATATATACATATATATTGGATATATATATACATATAAATAGATAAATACACATACCACCTTTCCGGGGTTGGCTGAGAGCCACTAAGCTGTATCTAACAAAACACACTTGACCTACCTTTAAAAAAGCAGACACACTAAAACATACCAAGAACCACTGTTCAAGTACTGATGTTATCGTTCCCCCATTCCTTGTGTTCAAACACTAGTAACAGAGACTTACCTGATTTCAGACTGAATGGTGCCAGAGACTTCATAAGAGAGCATTTATCTAGTGTAGAATGAATAATTTCCATAGACAGCTGAATTACTTGAGAATCTACACAAGTAACTGAAACTTCAGAAACCCTGGCGCACTTAAATGCTCCATGAGCCTCACACCCCACCATGCACTCGAAGAAGAAAGGCACTGCAGGTGAATCCAGGGCAGGGAATTATTTTTTAAATCAGCAGAACAACACAAATACATTGCTTGCTTTTTGTCATCTGGTTTGTCTTAATCATGAACTAAAAATTCATTTACAGTGCTGTATACAAATGCCATGTTTACAGCAGGATCGTACGCTGCTTGCTTGAAATCGTATACATTAAAATTAAGAACAGAAATCCAAGTTAATGGTCAAAGACAACCAATAACAAAACCACTAAATTCCAGTTGTCAAACATCATTGAATATGTATGTTTCTGTTTTTTTTTTTTTTTTTAAGAGTAATTATTAAAACTAAAGCGATATGAGTGAGTGTTTATGACTTCCTATTGAAAAGCCCAAATTACAGAGCATTCATTCCAGGTTGAAGAAAATCACGTGGCCATCCCTGTGCAATGGCCTAATGACTTTATATCCTCTTGTCAAACCTCAGCAGTTTTATTTGTAGTGATACATGCCGGAGAAGGTTGGAGGTTAAAGTTGATAGGAGGGGCAACAGGAAAATCAACCAACTCCTTTCAGGAGATTACAACCTTTAACATATTTGGGTCTGTCGGCAGTTTCTGCAAACTTTACAAGTCTGTGATTGGTGGTGTTTTTTAAAAACTGATCCTCAAATCAGAGGTCAGATGAACCTAGTAAATGTCCTTTCACTTTGAAATAATCCCAAGTGGTTAATGTACTCCCCAGTTTATAGCTCTTGGATTTTTTCCCCTGTGCCTGTAATCTAAAGTTAAAAAAAAAGAAACCCAACTCTTTATTTTTCAAGTATCTGAGATCTTGGAAAAGTGAAATTACTAACCCCCAATACATGATATGGCTCCAAAAACAAGGAAGCATCTGTTGGAAGAATAAATAAATACAAGAAAGAAGAAAACAGAAAAAAGAAAAAAAAAGTCCCCCTGCGGGAGACAAACTTTGTTTGGGCTCCTGGGCAAGGAGATGTTTTATTAGTGCACTGGCGCTGTCCTTCAAGAAGTGTTTAGATTCTCTGTAGCCTCACGCTGAACAGAGGGGGATATCTTAAGCACTGGCATCAGAAACTAAGACCCAAGCAAAAACATATCCTTGCAGCATCTACTCTCCTTGACTTGGCGTACACTGGTTCCCTTAAAGGTAGACCCAGTACTCAGTACTGCTAGTTTCCTTTAACTAAATGTGACTTTTGCGCCAGTCACTATATACATGTGCGCTCACTAAATTCTCATAAGAATCAAACTGGGCTCATTTTACAGATGTGCAAAAAAAGAGGAGAGAAAACAATCTGCCCAAGGCCACACTGAGAATTAAACTCTGCTCTTCCTTCTCTCGTACCTGAACTCTTTCTACTCATCTATACTGCTTCTTTACAGGGCTTCCCAGGTGGCTCAGTGGTAAAGAATCTGCTGCCAATGTAGGAGATGCGGGTTTGAGTCCTGGGGTGGGAAGATCCCCTAAGGAGGAAATGACAACCCACTCCAGTATTCTTGCCTGGGAAACCCCATGGACAAAGGAGTCTGGTGGGCTACAGAGGAGCCTGGAGGGTTACAGTCCACAGGATCACAAAAGAGCTGGATACAACTTAGCGACTGAACAACAACATATTGGTTCTTAGCTCGTAGCCGATAATGTAAATAATTTCTAGACTGTCCCCCTATTTAAAATTTTTAATCATCACTAGTTGATTTTAATGCACAGTGAGTACTATGCAGCATGCAAGAGAAAAGAAAGACAGCATGACACAACCTCAGGTCCTGGGGCAGCACATGGCTGGAGTTGGGGGTCTAGACTGGCTACTAATTGTTAAGAAAAATGTTTTAGGACTTCAAGAGTTCTCTATGTCAAGGTGATTGATAGCAGTTATATAATTACTAAACACTTGTGACATTAAAACTTGTGACATCCCTACATAAATCCCATGCCTTTTTAAAAAAATTTGCCCAACTCATAGATTACAGAATTTGATGCTGGGTGACCACCTCATTGGATCTCAGTTTCTTCATTTGTAAAATGTGATGTTTATCCACAGGAGGTGTTGGCTAGCTGTAAGAAGTTTAAGTGTGAATTTTTTCTGTTTTTAATCCACCTGCTTAATTCTAGTGATTGAGCTCAAAGTTTTTCAAAGAAATAAGAGACACCTACACTTATGAATGAAATGAAGAGGAAAAACACAACTTTAAGAAAGGTTTACTTTTAAAAAAGCAACAGGAGCGAATGAAAATCCTGGGCCAACTCAAAGTCATGCAGTGCTGCCTCTTTTTTTTTTGGGAATCCTTGTAATGGCACATAAATGCTTTAAAAGTAAATTGATCTAGGAATGACCCGAAAGGCAAACCATTTTCTCATGTAGAAGGGTATGTCACAAGTGTTATGGGAAGCATCACCTTGTATTTAGAGACTTTAACAAATGTTTTCCAAACACTGCCACTCACTGTTTGAAGGTGAGGAAACACATGCTGGTTGAAACACTGTTTTAAAAAAATGCACTAACGACTGAGAAATTGCCAACCTGAAAATGCTTTTGTTATTTAAAAGTACATTCCATAAAGATATTTGATAAAAGATGTTCCAATTTTAGCAGTAACTTGGTCTCCTATACGTATCATATAGATAACAGATCCTTTTGCTGGTTTGTATTTGTTTGCTTCCATTTGACATAGATAAAGTGTTAAGGGAAAGAATACAGGACAGCAGAACTCAGAAGCCCTTGGTTCAAGTCTCACTGGAAATAAACTGGACACTCAAAAGGGCAAGTGGTTTAAATGCTACTCAATACTCTTGAGTTTACCTGCATCTGTTACAAACACTGTACTTTTCAACTCAAATTTCACAGTGAAAGACGGGACAACACAAGTCCCTAATATCCAAATCTGTTTTGTTTTCCCCATCTTGACTGAACTGCCTTTATTCTTTTCCATTTTCACACTTCTTTTCCATTTCACACTTTTGAACTTCAGCAAGAACCTCCCATTTGGTCTCCCTTCCCCAGTCTTTCTTATATTTCCACAGCCAAAACAAACAAGCAAAACCTCCCATAAACCAAACACCTCTAACTGGTCTTCCACAATGGGGCTTAACAATATTTCTAAATAACAAATCTAATTGTGTCAGCAACTTGCTATAAAAAACCTATCTGTACTGCCCCAGAGACAATGTTTGAAGTCTATGGCATCATACAAGGTTTTAATCTGGATCCTGATTGCTGTGCTCTAATCATACTAAAAGCTGTTGGCAGCTTCCATTCTTCCAAGCCTCTGCACATGCTGTCCCTTCTGTTCAAAACACTGTTCCCCATTCATCTTCCCCTCTAATCTAAGATGGGGTGTGTAGGAATTAGCCTTCTGTATTTTCATCATATACTCCAGGCACATCTCAATCTTAGTCATTTCATGCTGTAATTGCTGGTTTACTTGCCACAATTGCTGTTTACTGGTCTGCATCCCCCATTAGAATCAGCTCACTGAGAGCAGGAATTGTATTTGGGGGGAATCTCTGTATTCAGAGGCCTAGGAGAGTGCTTGGTTTATGGCTGGCCCTTAGCAGATTCTGACCAATAATTATCTGAGTGATAGAATACAGTGAATGAAAGGCTAAAGCTCTACTTTAAAGATATGTCTAGTAGGAAATTATGTGACAGGCAAATCTCATGCCTCTCATTTTAATTTCCAAATATTTACATGATCTTAATCTTTAAGCACATTTTTAGTTTGTGAATACCATATCACAGAATGGGTACATAATGGAAAACAATGACAAATTGACCCATCTTCTATAGGGCCCTACCCCTGATCTGGTAAAGAATAAATAACTTAATGTAAATATTTTGGTGATGAAAGTGAATCACTGCTTGTATTTTACAAATACTGGGAAAACTGCAATTTTTTTTCCATTTAGTTTTATTAGAATGCATAACTCTTTGATGCTTACATTGCATGTATGTGCTGACTGGGTTGTCACTGAGGCCCATCTGTCATAACCTGGTCATATATACATTCTGAAGTACACAGACAATAAGAACACAACCACTTATCCACTGTTTCTGCTTATCCACCCTTACTGGCTTACCGATGTTATACAAAAGCAGTGGGAAATGATATTATAGGTGCTCAGCTATTTTGAGGAAGTAGGAAGCTAGACTGGAGAAGAAGGTAATGGCACCCCACTCCAGTACTCTTGCCTGGAAAATCCCATGGATGGAGGAACCTGGTAGGCTGCAGTCCATGGGGTCGCTAAGAGTCGGACACGACTGAGTGACTTCACTTTCACTTTTTACTTTCATGCATTGGAGGAGGAAATGGCAACCCACTCCAGTGTTCTTTCCTGGAGAATCCCATGGACAGAGGAGCCTGGTGGGCTGCCGTCTATGGGGTCGCACAGAGTCGGACACGACTGAAGTGACTGAGCAGCAGCAGCAGCAGCCGCAGGAAGCTAGATACTGTAGCATTCATATCAATAGCCATATACCATAAAAACTTCACACTACAGCCAAAACATTCAATGCTTCTGATCTCACATAGGCTAAACAGAGTTATACAGAAAATAGCAGTACATTTGAAGGCCAATCTCAAAGTTACAGTCTCGAGTTTGAAGGACTCAGACGCAGAGGGATCTAATTCAATTCAAGCATTTATTGAGACATATCGATGCTTTCAAACTGTGGGGCTGGAGAAGGCTCTTGAGAGTCCTTTGGTCTGCAAGGAGTTCAAATCACAGTCAATCCTAAAGGAAATGAATTCTGAATTTTCTTTGGAAGGACTGATGCTGAAGCTCGTGCTCCAGTACTTTGGCCGCCTGATGCCAAGGGCTGACTCATTGGAAAAGCCTCTGATGCTGGGAGAGACTGAAGGCAAAAGGAGCAGGGGGCAGCAGAGGATGAGATGGTTAGATAGCATCACCAATTCAATGAACATGAATTTGAGCAAACTCCAGGAGCTAGTGGAGGAGAGAGGAGCCTGGTGTGTCCATGGGGTTGCAAAATGTTGGACACAATTAGTGACTGAACAACAACATTTAACCACAGCTGGTTGGAAAGACCTTCATGGATCATATGTTCATGACTTAAAAAGAATGCATTTATTCATTTACTGTCTTTCCCATGATAATATGAACTCCCTAAGGATGGGACCCTTAGGTGTCTTGTCCATTGTTACATTCCTGGTACTCCAATTAGACAAGGCAAAGGAGGAATTTTTATTTAACCAGATCATCCGGAGCCACCCTAGGGAGGCTAGGCTCCCTCTCACCCCGAGGGAGACCTAGACTCCAGGATGCATTGAGGAACAGAGATTCAGATACAATAAGGTTCATGAAGAGAATGCTAGCATGGCTGGCTGACATTTGCTCTCCTGGAAAGAAAGCAGAATAACCCAGACCAATGTGTATGGACAGAGCTTGGGAGAGGTACATGGCAGCGGTTTTGTCTCCAGCAAAGCAGGCATTGCTCTGAAAAGCCTGCAGAGAAAGCGGGCCTTTTTTTGTTGTAGTTGTTAGATTCCTCACTGCAAAACTTCTTTTTACAAGTATCAGATTAGAGTGACAAACACTTTGATTTTTCCCATTAAATAGAAGGATACAAAAATGTTTCCAATGATCCTACTGTCAATCATCTGGTGATGGACTTCATGAAGTTCCCAGTAAATTCAGGAAAATAGAACATCAAAGTTTGCCAAGACTTAAAAAAAAGGTGGGGGGAGAGATTTCTTTAGAATGAAAAACAAGACATTTAAGGCCATGGGTTCATATACTGTCTCGTGGTTTCTCTTAGGCCTGGGGCGACTGAGGGTGCATATAATGCTCACCTCATAAACAGGCCTCAAGCTTCAGAGGGGACAGGAATCCTGACAGCAGCATCTAGAGATGGAGGGGCAGAGATGTCAGCGATGTTCTGACAGCGGCATCTGATTATATTCAAGCATAAAAGCTGTACAGTTGGAACCTAATACCAGTGAAGAACTCTGGAGAACACAGAATATCTTTAGGTGTTTAGTCCCCGTAGCAGGTTACACACCGGCTCAGCCCCTTCCTCTACAACCTTACTAAGATAGTTCCTGGATTCTCCTGTTTTAACTTGCTTTAAACTTATCACCTAGCCCCATCTTAGTCCAAGGCATTATTGTTTAACATTAATAACAATAATTGTTAAGATATACTGAGTGATTAATATATACAATGCACTTATTTCTCACAGCATCCCTAGAAAGTGCATTTTTGTTGTTTGTTTAGTCACTAAGTCGTGTCTGACTCTTTGTGACCTCATGGACTATACCTCACCAAGCTCCTCTGTCTATGGGATTCTCCAGGCAAGAATAGTGGAGTGGGTTGCCATGCCCTCCTCCAGGGGATCTTCCCGACCCAGGAACTGAACCCGCAACTCTTACGCCTCCTGCATTGGCAGATGGGTTCTTTACATTATCTTCGTTTTGAGATGAGGAAACGGAAGTTCAGAGAAGCTAAGGGACTGGCCCATGCTTTCATAGCTAAGAAGTGGCAGAGCCAGGCTGCCAAGGTGTTACCCTGGCTCTAGGGTCTACCCTTTTCTTAAACACATCACTTTACTGTCTCTTCTTTTTAAGTGAACTCACAATAGACTGTAATTCTCACGGTTTCTTTCTTTCTGACCTATCCCTACATCACTCCCCACATGATCTTTTAAAAAATGCTGTTTTCCTGATTAAAATATGGGAGGCAAGGCTCCTCAACGCCCATACGATTTCTCCAAATTCCCTTCATGACTTGGCTCCCACGTCTCCAGTCTCAGGTACTTACAATTCCCTCAATTCACTGTGTGTTTTCATGCTTTGGCATCTTTGCAACATACAACTGGGTCAGTCACCGAGAAAATTTCTGTGCTTTACTTGTGACTTTTCCACTCATTCTGGCCTGAGTGATGGTTCTATTCTGGCCAGAATCTCCACTGCAAATTCCGTTTTCCATTTCTGTTCACTGTACCAGACTGTGAGCTCCCTGAGGTTAGAGGCAGCTATGCTTATCTTTAAAGCCTACCTGAATACCTAGCCCATGGTATATGTTAAATGAATAAACAAATGAATATGTGAGAGAGGGAACTTCAGCTATCTGCTTTGAAAGAAAGAAAAGTTTTGAAAGACAACTAGCCTCCATTTGGGAATATTTGTCTCACTTAGCTAAACAATAGAAAGGCTCCAGAAGGTCTCAACCCAAGCACCTTGGGGTTTTGGACATCTACAAAAGTGTGGAGAAAATTGTGAGCAAGCAGTGTAGAAAATAAAGCTGATTTGAAATATTTTATATCATCAATGTTGAATTCAAGATCCTGTTTTATTTCTGCCTTCTTTCTTTGGCCATTAAAATCTAAAACTGTACTGATTTTTTGTTTCATTGTAATTAAGAAGCACTAAAACAAGATAACCGAAAATGAGACACACAAACAGAACTCTTTTGCATAAGCTTAGATATTCTAAGAATAGTTATGCATTGCTGCTGCTAAGTCGCTTCAGTCGTGTCCGACTCTGTGCGACCCCATAGACGGCAGCCCACCAGGCTCCCCCGTCCCTGGGATTCTCCAGGCAAGAACACTGGAGTGGGTTGCCATTTCCTTCTCCAATGCATGAATGTGACAAGTGAAAGTGAAGTCACTTAGTCATGTCTGACTCTTTGCGACCTCATGGACTGCAGCCTACCAGGGTCCTCAGTCCATGGGATTTTCCAGGCAAGAGTACTGGAGTGGGGTGCCATTGCCTTCTCTGATTTATGCATTAGAACATGGTTTAATGTTAATAGTAGTAAGCTTTCACATCTCATTTTAAATCATATTATTCAGTTCATACTGTATTTCATATTTATTAGGTACACATTCTAACTTGTATATCTACTTAGGCACTTGGTGGTGGCCCAAATAGATAAATCTATGGTTTCAATCACTCCTTTCCTAGCAGCTCACACACACATGCTATTTTTGGTAGGTACCCAGATAAGTTACATAAAACTTTTGACACTTGGTTTTATATACTTTTTTCCCATGCAATTCAAAAAAGAACTTTTCCTAGCTTAAATATAAAACTTTATGGTTAAAACTTTGTACCAAATTTCTAGGTATTCAAAAAACAAAACATATGATATTGAAGTGCTAACATTCCGCACCCACATACGAGGACCTCAGAATGTGATACTACTTGGAGACAGGATCTTTAGAGGTAGTTAGGTTAGTATGACTGGTATCCTTATAAGATCAAGGAAGAGGATGTAAAGACAGGGAGAAGACAGCTGTCTCCACACCAGTGAGAGAGGCCTGGGACAAACACTTCCCTCTCAGCCCTCGGAAGGAGTCAACCCTACTGACAGCTTGATCTTGAATTTTCAACTTCCAGAACTTTGAGAAAATACATTTCTGCAATTTAAGCCACTTGTGCCTGCGTGCTAAGTCACTTTAGTCACTACAACTATTTGCAGCCCTATGGACTGTGGCCCACCAGCCTCCTCTGTCCATGGGATTCTCTAGGCAAGAATACTGGAGTGGGTTGCCGTGCCCTCTTCCAGGGGATCTTCCTGACACAGGGGTTGAATCTGGTTATCTTAAGCCTCCTGCATTGGCAGGCATGTTCTTTACCACTAGTGCCACCTGGGAAGCCCTCCGTCTGTGGTATTTTGCTATGATGCCCTATCAGACTAATACACCTAGAGGCTATCATTTTATTTTCAGTGTTGGTACTTTGTAAAGTAAAAACATCTTTACATATATTAAATTATCATTATTTGATGAGGGCAATGAAATAAATCAGTTTTTAATGCTTTTCAGGCTCAAAGATTTCTACTGAGGTGGAAAAATTCTGGCCTCAAAAATACTGAAAGTAACCTGGTTTCCACAAGGGCCCAAGCAGGCAGCAGGAGAAGTGCATTCCAGGTTTCCCGACATGTCTCATCTTTTTATGCTGCTATTCTAGCTCCTCTTAAGGTGGAGGTCACACACTGGGGCAGGTCTAGAATATATTTTATTGGGTGGCTGGTGTTTTGCTGTTTTAAAACATGGAATGAGTTAACAGCATTTAAAACGCAGGAGACTAAACCTGGAAATCTGGATTTTTGACACTGAAGAACTGGAAGATCTGGTGATCCTGGGCCCACTGTATCTCCGTGGCCACAGTGGGCTGAGACCAAGTGGTGGCCACCCTGTGATGAAACACTGCTGGCTCTTAGCTTCACCACAGTCCCCACTCTAACCTGTCTGCCTGGACCCCAGGAGCATTTCACTTTGCCCTCTCTGGTCTAAGGGGATGGCATCTGGGATTTTCAGTGTTGAGAAGTCTGGCTAGTTAGGAGGCCCAGGGGGAGGTGTTACTTATCTCCATGTTGATTGCTCTGAAGTGGGAGCTCGCTCCCTGTCTGCCACCTGACATCCCACCAGTGATGTGATTACCATCTCCTATTGGTCAAGAGTCCACACAAGAGTTCTTAAGAGGCCATTCCAAAGGGAATGCAGTTTTAGATGCAAAATGTGATTCCGTGGTCAAAAAATGACTATGCCAAAACCTTTGACTAGGTGGATCACAATAAACTGTGGAAAATTCTGAAAGAGATTGGGAATACCAGACCACCTGACCCGCCTCCTGAGAAATCCATATGCAGATCAAGTAGCAACAGTTAGAACTGGACATGGAACAACAGACTGGTTCCAAATCAGAAAAGGAGTACATCAAGGCTGTATATTGTCCCCTGCTCTTTAACTTATATGCAGAGTACGTTATGCGAAATGTCAGGCTGGATGAAGCACAAACTGGAATCCAGATTGCCAGGAGAAATATCAATAACCTCAGATACACAGATGACACCATTGTTATGGCAGAAAGTGAAGAAGAACTAAAGAGCCTCTTGATGAAAGTGAAAGAAGAAAGTGAAAAAGTTGGCTTAAAACTCAACATTCAGAAAACTAAGAACATGGCATCTGGTCCCATCATTTCCTTGCAAATAGATGGGGAAACAATGGAAACAGTGAGAGACTTTATTTTGGGGGGCTCCAAAATCACTGCAGATTCTGATTGCAGCCATGAAATTAAAAGACGCTTGTTCCTCAGAAGAAAAGCTATGACAAACCTAGACAGCATCTTAAAAAGCAGAGACATTACTTTGCCAACAAAGGTCCATCTAGTCAAAGCTATGGCTTTTCCAGTAGTCATGTATAAATGTGAGAGTTGGACTATAAAGAAAGCTGAGTGCCAAAGAATTGATGCTTTTGAACTGTGGTGTTGGAGAAGACTCTTGCGAGTCCCTTGGACTGCAAGGAGATCCAACCAGTCCATCCTAAAGGAGATCAGTCCTGAGTGTTCATTGGAAGGACTGATGCTAAAGCTGAAACTCCAATACTTTGGTTACCTGATACGAACAGCTGACTCATTTGAAAAGACCCTAATGCTGGGAAAGATTGAAGGCTGAAGGAAAAGGGGATGACAGAGGATGAGATGGTTGGATGGTATCACCGACTCAATGGACATGAGTTTGGGTAAACTTTGGGAGTTGGATGGACAGGGAGGCCTGGCGTGCTGCGGTTCATGGGGTTGCAAAGAGTTGGACACGACTGAGCGACTGAACTGAACTGAACTGAACAATGATAACCATGTTTCCTTCCTGGAGAACATCTCAGAGCCTCTGAAATTTCAATGTAGTAAGTCATGTTTTCGAAAATCATTTGACCACCCAGCTTTTGTCTTGAGGAACATATTCAGCAAATAGCATTCAGTGAAATTCTGACCTAAGCAAGCCCTTTTCCTGCACAAAATAAAATTATTTTTGCTAAGTAACACAAATTTATGTAGTAAATACAGCATCTTAGATGAATATTGAGAGAATATAAAAAAGTAATAATGATGCATGATTTTTCATTTGAAGTATTAATTTCTTAATTTCTATTGGCTATAATATGTGCAGAGATGGCCCACACTATGGATCTTTTAAATTCAATTAAATTGGTTTGGCAATGGAAACCCACTCTAGTACTCTTACCTGGAAAATCCCATGGACAGAGGAGCTTGGTGGGCTATAGTCCATGGGGTCACAAAGAGTCGGACATGACTGAGCGACTTCACTTTCACTTTTCACTTTCATGCATTGGAGAAGGAAATGGCAACCCACTCCAGTATTCTTGCCTGGAGAATCCCAGGGACAGCGGAGCCTGGTGGGCTGCCGTATATGGGTTCACACAGTCGGATGTGACTGATGTGACTTTGCAGCAGCAGCAGTAAATTGTTTGGATAACCCTCAGTAATCAAAATGGAACTGAGAGAATGCATACTTATTTCTACTTGGCCCTAAGATGCCATCTTCTGCCCCAAGATGTCATCTTCTGCTTAACTTCAGATTTGCTAAAATTTGGAATATTTGCTTATTTAAGTTTGAAGTTTGATACTTGGCAATAATAGTTAAAATGCATGGTACAGTGCACACTTATCATAAAGTGTTTGGTAAATTAATTATAATAACATTGTTTCCAAACCTATTAATAGCATATAAAACAATACCAATAGTTCTTCTTAGAAAGTTGGTGTTATTTCTCTCAGAAACTACAGGGGGTTTCCTAAGACAAGAGCAATGAAGAGAGGAGAAAGCCTATTTTCTTGTAATTGTAAAATTGAAAGACTGATTATTTCTACTGTAAATACATTAGATTTGAAACATTTTGTCCAAGTGTCAGAAGCTTTGGGAACATCAAATGCAGATAATATGAACAATCTGTACCACTGACATTGATATATGAGACATATATATATATATATATATACACACACTTCAGAAATACATCAAGCTTGTTCAAAATAAACCTAGTCATTTATTCAACAAATATTTATTAAGAGCTTGTTACATGCCAGGCACTGTTCTTAAGGATACAGCAGGAAATAAAACAGACCAAAAACCCTGCCCTTGTATAATTTTAAGTCTAATGTGGTAAATAAAATAGAGGACAGTATACATCATGTAAGAAGGTAAAAAGGACTATGGAGAAGCACAAAGAAAGGAAGAAAGATGGTGGCTGCTGGGGAGGGTTAGGGTAGGTCTGATAAAGTGATGTTGTATCTCACTTTTGACAC
This sequence comes from Bos javanicus, assembly GCF_032452875.1. Taxonomy (NCBI): domain Eukaryota; kingdom Metazoa; phylum Chordata; class Mammalia; order Artiodactyla; family Bovidae; genus Bos; species Bos javanicus. Next base: position 32,053,954 of record NC_083877.1, on the reverse strand, counting down.
TGAACCATGTATTCAGAAAGGGTTTCATGCAAGGAGAACATTCACTGCAAAGAGCCTAAGGCAAAAATGTACCTCGTAAGTCTGAGGAACAGCAAAGAAGCCACCAGAATGCCTGGTGCAGAAGGAGTTTGAGGACTGTGGTAGGAGATAAGATTATAGCAATGACTCCAAGGAACCATGTGGGACTGCAAAGGCCAAATGTATAGATTTTGGTTCTTATTCTGGGTCAATTGTGGAACCACCAGAAGACTTTTTAGCAAAGGATTAATGCGATCTACTTATATTTGATGATTTGGATGCTATGCTGAGAAAAGACTTTAGGAGGGTGGGCATGTATCAGGGAGACTAGTTATTTCAATAGTCCAGGAAGGACATGATGATGACTTGGACCAAGTGGTAGCAGTGGAGATGGTGAAAACTGGTTGATTCCGGGGACATTTTTGGAGGCAGAATCAACAGGATTTCTAGAAAGATCACAAGTGAACTATGAGGGAAAGAAGCAAGAATGATCCAAAGAGGTTTTGCCTAGGTGAATGGAAGGCTAGAGTCCTCATTAACTGGGATGGGGAAAACTTTTAGGGGCATCTGGAATTCAGATTTGGCATGCTGAGTTTGAGATATCTAACATATATCCAAGTAGAGATGTTGAAAAGCCAGGTGGATTTATGGGTCTGAAGTTCAGGGGAGAGTAACATTTGCCAAATGCTCTAAACATGACTTTAGCTTCAAATGTAATACTTGTTTTCTTCAGTCTAGACTCTTGATGAATCATTTCATTAGAATAATTTAGAAGAAGGGAAGGTTAAATAAAATGGGCCAAAACAAGGAGAATATGGGCATTGGATCATGCAATCACAAAGTCATGCAAAAGGGCATTGTGGGGTATGTTTGTTTGACTGGAATTATGTTGGTACATGGAGCAACATCTAGGGATAAGGCTAGAGAGGCAGCAGGAAGGCTGAGGAGCCTGACTTCGCTCTGTAGGGAATGTACAACACGGAAAATTCTAAGGAGGTTCGGAGGTGCAATGCATCCAGGCTGTCAACAGCAGGGAGACCCCTCCACTCCTAGGTTTGAATGGCAGAGAGAAGGAAGTGGACACCCAGAGCTGAGAAAGGAGCTGGGTGGGGAGGACCGCATGACAAGGCTGACTTGATCGTCACAGGCAGTCTACCTGAGGGACCCGAAAGAGAAGTGGGTAGGAAAACAAATACCTTCCTGGCACTTCCTATGAACCCTTGGATCTCCTGCCAATGCCTCCCCACTGAATGAACCCAACAGGAAGCCAGAGGGCAAAGGAGTCTGCTGATGGTCAGACTCCCAGGTCATGGAGCAGAGTGAAGTGGGACAGAGAAAAACAGCACTAAGAGGGAAGCATCACACCAGAGTCATGCCCTTGGAAGATGGGTCCAGCAGTATTGTGCAGGAAAAAGAAAAAAAGACAAAATAAGAAGTATAAAGTATGGGAGACTAGTGCCTTCCTGCTTCTGAATTGCGCAGCATGCCAGCTATGAAGTTAGTGCCAGGTCCAGGTGAGCAGGCCTAAGGAATGTCATTCTCAATTAGCAATGAAAGAATATTTACGTAGGTGTGTAAGATGCAGGAGCATAACCTGCACATCAGAGCAGCATCCACAGGCATCTTCAGAGACATATTTCTGAAACAAAGCCTGGGAGAATGTCAAGTTCTTTAGCATTAAGTGCGTGTTGCTGTAGAGGCCGCCAGTATGAATGTTGTGACAGAGCGAAGAAAGAAACAAGTTAGTGGCTCTAATGCACAAGCCAACCAAGGATGACTTTCAAAGCATGGGCAAACTTTGTGATTCTGGGGAAGAGAGAAAACTGAGGAAAGGAAGAAATGCAATAAGGAACCATCTTAACTGGACATGATGGGAGAGAACAAGCAAAAACTCAAAGAGGGATGCGTGGCTTCATGAAGTCACATGAGGGAGGGCTCTGTCTTCTTGGAGAAGCACAGAGCAAGGTTTGGGGCTGAGAAGAAAGACAGTGGTGAATGTGACAGGAAGAGTTGAGGGGCTAAATGAAGAAATTTTTCTCTCAGGAATGTTAAATGGACTGCAATATGCAACATGTGCCTCCTACGTAACAACTAAACCTGTGACCAGGTGGTACCATTTTTTTCACAAATTTTTCCTCAAAACCTCACAATTCGTTATTCTGTTCTCAATAACAATTTCTAAAAGAATTGAATTCTAAAAAGGATTGAATCACATGAATAGCAAATGTTCATCATTTATAAATGAACTAATATTGGGTGCTTGGAAATGAACATCAAGTATAATTAACTCTCAAATGAAATGATTAAGCAACACAAATGTTAAAGGGTGTGGCAAATGTATATTAAAATAACATTTAAAACTCCAATATAAAATAAAAAGTTAAACAAAGTAACATATTTGAAATTGATTTGCTAGGAGCAAAACATGGAATGTTCACTTAGCATGTCTTATCATAGTCTACCAATTAGAAATAATGCATATGACTATGCAAAGATCAACTTTAAAATTTAAAAGTACAGATAGAGTATATATATTCTTTTAAGTTTTAATGTTGATCATATAATATGCATATATATGCACATATATATGTCTTTGGTAATTTTATTGATTTAGGGAATTAATCTCATATAAAAATGATTTAAAACAGTTAAAAAGTGTGTTGTAAGTATATATTAAGATAAGCATATTTAAAATAATTGATATGATAGAATCATAACATGGAAATCCTTACTTAAAATGTCTTAGTATAGCCTACCAATAAGAAATAATATGTATATTACCATGCAAAGATCAACATTAAATTTTAAAAGTACAGTAAAACCACGTATCTTTGGTAATTTTAGTGATTAATGCTTTAATTAAGAGATGAGGTACATGCAGACATATGCAATAAACTGACATAATTCATCATATTGCAAAGAATAACATGATGAATGCATATGTATACTGTGAATTATACAATGCACATGCAAATCATATACTCATTATCACGCAGAGGCATTATTTTTCCTATAGTCAAAATGCAACAAATCTTCAAGTACTACTCAATCTACTGCATGACTATTTAAGAACAAAGTAGTCTGTTGTATCTTCTACAGAATAATAATTTAAACTGAGAAACTCAATTTAATGGAAACACAGAGCAGACCTTTTTAGTGGGTACATCTCTGTGTGAGTTAAACTGGAGACCAGTCCCTGTACTATGCACATTTATTGTTCCACATTGTGATTTTAAATAGAAGTCTAGGCACTGGAGATTTTAATAAGGTCTTTTAATACACTGCCAAATTAATCTTTTTTTTTTTTTAATGTTGAACAGTGAATACATTGGTCATTGACTAGATGGAAAAATAACACTGGCCCACAAACAGTTTCTCAGTGTAAAGAGTAATTAAAAACACTACTCTTCTGAAATTGATTAATCTCCAGATGAGATGTCCTGAAATGAAGACAATTTAAACATGAATATATTTGGTGCCTGGAAGTAGTCAGTACATACTGATGTGTGGGTTCTTGGTGGGAGCCGACTAGATCCCCAAACTCTGACAGAGGCAGAGCAGGCTGAAGTTAAGCACTGGGGTTATTTATAAATAGATTCTTATCAGACACTGAGGTTAACCTTCTCCACTTTAATGCAACTTGGAGACATACTGTTAGACATTTGGACTGAACTTCATGGAAAATAATTTTTTTTTAATATGAAAGTTAAAGTGCTTCTGAAATTCTCATACCTGACTACCAGGATTAGTGCTGTGCTGACAAGAAGCAAGGTATATATGAACATGTTAATTAAGAGTGCAAAAATAAATTTTTCTGATCATTTTGAACTTTAGTGTGCATAAAAGGACTTCTCTTAGTAAAAGGAAGACTACTAGATGTTCCTAGTTTATGAATAAGATTTAATCAGCATATAGGAATATGACAGAAAACACCTTTAAAAATTATTATACGTATAATTTGCACTCTTAAATCAAACCTAAAGAAAAAAATACTTATAAGATTCACTGTGTGAATCAAATATAATAGCTTCACGGATGACTTTTTCTTATCTGGGCTAAGAAAATAATGCCCTTATTAATATATTAACATTATGAAATTCTATAAGATTTAAAAAATTTCTTTAAAATGAAAAGTCTATTTTACTTTTTAATTACATCTATTTCTCAGAAAGGTCTTTAAGGCTCTACAAAGCACCTTGCATTTTCTTATTGCTGACAGTTCTTGAAACCACGCTTGAATGCTTTCTTTATCCTTTGGTGAACAATTGAAGATCATATGCTAAAAGACTGTGCTTTCTCTTTTTCTTGCCCTGTAATTAAGGCATTTTAATACATTGCTTCATAGTTGTTACAAGAGCAAACTATTAAGATTCATAGATTGAGACAATTTTGACTCCTATGATTATATAAACACACATGATATGAATTTTTCCTAATCATTGACTTGAAAGAATAACAACAAAACTCCTTCAAATAAAATGATTAATCTCTGGAAGGTTAAATTGAAATGGTGCTTCCTGTGTTGCCTTAATATATGTAAATGATCTATAAAAATAGAAAAACACATTTGGTTAACTATCCTTTAATATAAACAGGATAAAGAATAAATTCATATGAAGAATACCTTTTCTTCAAATCAATGTATACTTTAAGAGTTTGAGACCTTCAGATGTTCTGTTGTCATTTAAAGATAAAAATACTGCATACATGTCTAAAGACAGCCAAGTAAATACATGCAGATTTTTTTCAAATCATAGGAGAATTAAAATTTTGATTTAAATGTACAAAAGTTTTTTCAGAACAAAGATATATGCAGAAAAAATACACTTCACTTAATATTTCTTAAGTTGGGAGAGTATAATTGCAACTCAAGAAAATGCTTTAGTGAACAATGATAATAAATGAAGCTGAAAATATAAGACCTATACACATTTTTAAATTCTGCTGTCAGAAATACAGGACTGAAATTATACATTTAAGCAAACAAAAAATAATCTGCAATGTCATTTAGAAGCCACATACTTTTCAGAGCACAAAAAAGTATGCTAATAGGTTTCTGTCATATTTTGAATAAACATGCAGAATTTCTTAGCTCTTTTTTAGGTTGGAAGATACCAGTTTGCTGCTGAGTTAAAGTATGTAACTGCATTTTATGTTAGCCAATTAGATAATCTGAGGAGAAATAAATTTTGGAGACTTAAAAAAACATTTTTAGATAATACTTTATGATTTTAAAATTAAAACTGATATCAAGAAAACATAAGGTATTATAATTTTATATTAAAAAGCAACAGTTTTGGACAAGATTAATGTAATAATCTCCCTGACTTTTTTGGGGTTTGATTGCAAAAATTTTTAAATGTATGAAAAGCAGAGAATCCCCTACTAAATACCCACCTTCCCTCTCTCAACTTATGCATTTTGCTGACATATTTTACAAGAAATCCTCAGTCCCTAGTCTCTCCACTCCTACATATTCTTGGTGTGTAGCTCTTTTAAAAATGGATATTTTCTTACGTAACTATAATGGCTCTGTCATGTCTAACAAAATTAACAGTAATTTCTTGATGTTAAGAAGTCATACGAATCCATATGCAACTTCCGATGATTCGTCTCAAAAATGTATTTTTTTCTAGTCCATTTGATGGAATCAAGGTACAGCAAGGGTCAGCTACATTTACAGCTCCTCCTTTGCCCACATTCACTGTCATGCCTTTGTCTCGTTGAAGAAATTGCTCCGACTTCTTAAGAGGAACTTGGGAAGTCCCTACTGAAGAAAGGGCAATATTTGGCTGATAAACTGAGACTGTCAAAGTTTTCCAATTTACTTTTTGATTGTACAGGGGTACAGGGGGAAACCCCGAGACACTTCTGCTATATTTAATGATCTGAATAATTTTCAAGAAGGCCTTAAACAATTCTTTACCCTTCATACTAAAGAGTTTAAAACGGTAATAATCATTATAAAATTTGTTTTATAATATTACTTTTATATATTGGCAGTTTAAAAATAGTTTTTATTTAAGTGTTAGGATATGCATGCATAAACTAAATGATATCAAATAAGCAAACAGATATTTAGGAATCCCAAGTTTATAAGTGTTTTCTTAGAATGTATATAGAAGTAATCAAGAATTGTATCTTAATTAATCTGGGAAGGAAATACAAGCTGGCATGTCTCTTAACTTTTGGTTTTATCTTTTTTTTTTAGGATCATTTAACCAACATAGGCAAGTTTTCATTAAATTTAATTTGTGTGGAACTTAAAGGCAAACAAATTGATGGCTCTTTTAAACCTCATGTTGTGTTGTTTAAGAAGAGACGTATAGAAACTTTAGAGGATTAGAAAATGCTGATGAAAATTACAAGTGTTAGAAAAGACAAAATGACACTTTAACACATCTCCATGGCATTCCTGTTTAACAAAAATGTAAATTAACATATAGAAGGTTGGCTTAGCCTTCCTTGCAACAGCTCTAGCTAATAAAACTTTAAGATCAGTGATGTACAGCTTTTGAAACTCCAAAATATGAATGACTCTAAATGGAACCATATGAAGTCAATGACAGTAAAGTGATCATAGATGAAATTACCAAACTCAAATGAAATAAATTCCAAATGAAAAGGATGAAGGGCAATTAAGTACCTATTTTGACAATTCGAAGTGGTCAAGTTTTTAAAAGTATGACATAGGAACCTTAACCTATCTATATATGAGTGATAAATGAGGCATTTTGTGTCATTACATTCCCATAAATCACTTCCTTTAACTGCTGACGGCTTTTATCAGATCTAACCTTTTCAAGCTTCTATTAGAGTGCTAACATTTTCAACTTTGACACATGTGCAGTTTACAAATTCTGCAGCTGATTAACTCTGGACAGAAGCTCACTGGCATCATTGTCTTCAAGTTGGGTGAAAACCTTAGGGTCTCAAAAACCCAAGACACTCATATTACAGTACAAAAATCTCAATTAATGTAAGGGGTTGGACTTTGGAGTTGTTAAGGATTGTTTTCTGTTGGGAAACAAATATAAATAAGACTTCATTTTCCATGAAACAAGTGACCTAGTAAATATTAAGAAATGAAAAAAAAAGAAAACAAAAAAGTAGAAAAAAAGAAAATTCCTAGTTGATAATAAATTTCTAATCAAATACATTTTTTTGCCTTTATTTGGCAATCAAGAAGTATTTTCTTAAAACTTGCTAACCTTCAGCTTTGACACAATAAAACAAAGAAAATCTGAGACTAATGCATTCATGAGGTGAGGAATATGACCCCAAATAAAACACAATTTAAGTGGGGCTGTTATAACTGATGGGACCATTTTAAGGTGAATTTTATATGGAGAGAGACTGAATCAAACTAAAACATAGAGTTTAACTCTCCTGTAAATCTCAATATTCTAAGTTAGACGTTGTTCTGGGTAATCTAACCAGTCAATTCAGTTGAAAAAGAAAAAATGAAAAATTCTTAAAGTAGTTAAGGAGGACCTGCTTTTAAAACAGTTGTGTTGAAATTATGAAGTCTGAGCTTATAAAAGGTAATGCCATTTCTGCTGAAGTGACTGTTAATACACCAAATCTTCATAGAATGTTTTTCACACATAAATTAGAACTACTTATTATCAACATGAAACATTCTAAACATTTATCCTAATAAGAAACTTTGAAATAATCAAACTATTTGTCTATAATAATGTAGAAATAAATAAAGCAGAAACATATAAGTTGGAATCTTTTACACTACAAATGAGAGAAGCTCAAGACTGCACAGTATTTTTAATTTTAATGGTCCTAATTTCTTAGTAGGAGAGTCAAACACAACAGTTGACCCTGAGAGTAAAAGGTTTTGAAGAGTAAGACAACACTGTGTAGGTAAATATTACGTGTCTGCCAGTATATTTACATAAAGAGCACATACATAAATATCTATAAGTAGATGTGAGTTTGCCCAAAGATTATTTAAAAAAAAACTTACTTGGAAAATATCATTGACATTAATCTTGAAATAAAACTGTTTTGTTTTGTTTTTTTAAATAGTATCTTTGGCAATAACAGCCAGACAGAGCCAATCTTAAAACTGACTGTTTGACCATCAGAAGCCTGTCACTTCACAATATTAGTTTTGATAAGAACTACCAGCTATCAAGTCTAAATAATAAAACCTAAAGAGATGGACTAATGGCTCTAAAGGCAAAATGTTCACAGAGACCTTCCTGCTGCAGATTGCTTCTTGTTGATACATGACAAATCTTAGAAAAATAGTGGAGGAAGGACAACTTTTTCTAGCATCACAACCTACACAGTCTCATAATGTCACCATCTAAGGCCTATCCATGACAAATTAAAAACTTCTTTATTTCACTAATAATGTCACTCATCACAGAAGCTGGGCAGTTACACTTTGACAATTCAGATGTAAATCCTGGGTTGCCTATGAGTATTCATGACAAAGGCATATTTATCATTTAAAACAAAAGGACGTGACTTCTTGGTGTTCATATCAAAGACTAGTGATAGATGAGGCCACGCTAATCAAAAGACAGACTAGAAAGAACACAGATGTTTGCTGCTTTCATTACGAAGAGTATTCCCTGCCCCTGAAACTTCCCTAATACGGGTCATTTCCAATTGTTTTAAATGTACAATTGAAATTAGATACCTAAGAATTTAAAATTCCCAGTTATAGCTCTTACAAAAAACAAGCACTAGCTTTTATCCAATCTCAAATTATAAAAGCAAAATTCTTAAAACCAAGAAATGTTCCTCAGAACTGAGAGATTTCCACAATTGGCTTTATCCCTCTCAATTATTATTTTCAATGCAGAAAATGAAGAGAAAGAAAGTCTATCATCCCAAATTTTTATGAATAGCAAAACTGTGAGCTGAAATCAATGTGGGGAACTATAAACAGAGCAAGGCTTAACACATTTTCACCATATTCCTTTCTGACTGTTATGTTTTTGACTTTTGTTCCAAACGCTTTTCAGGTTGAAAAGCATTTAAAAATAGCTGTTGTCTAGATTGTAAGGGTTTATTTAAAACCTTAAATACAATCAATTCTGGTGATTCTAGCATTCATCACCATTTTGGATGAGAGAGCCCCAAAATAAGTATGGCATTAAAAAAACAAAGATATTTAGAGCTGGGGCTATTGATAGCACTTCCTCCCATTCCACTGATGAAGAGCTATCATCAGGTCTGGCTAATAGAAATCCAATTTACAAGGCTCTGTTCATTTGAGTGCCTTTTAAGATGCACAGGATTAGTAACCCTTCAGACGTGCAACAAATGCCTGCTCTGTCAGGGCAGAACTATTTTAATGCTGGTTACTGGGAAGTCATCCCCGCAAGGTCACCTTGAAGAAGTGCAGGTAGTGGTTGGGGAGGAAGCCTACTCTGCGAGAGATCTGTTTTCTGCCAATTTTCCTTGCTGCTTTTTAATCCCAGTGAAGCACACTTGTTGATAAACTTTTGATAGTCAGCATGGTGTATGACCAAAGAAAACACAGTATAAAGTTATATGGGGGAAAAGAACTACCTATGCATGCAAAGTATACTTGGGTAGCTTGGGTCATCAGGGGAAATGTTAGGCAGGCAGCTGATACGCAAGCTTCCCTTTTTGGTAGGATCACCTTCCTCCCCAGTTGACGAAAACATTGAAAACACACGGTCTCTTTTTGCACTCACATCCTTTCTGCTTCTTGTAAGGAAAGTGTGTGTGTGTGTGTGCGCACGTGTGCTCAGTCGTGTCGAACTCTTCAGACCCAATGGACTGTAGCCAGCCAGGCTCCTCTGTCCATGGGATTATCCTGGCAAGAATACTGGACTGGGTTGCCATCTCCTTCTCCAGGGGATCTTCCCGACCCAGGGACTGAACGTGTATCCTCTGTGGCTCCTGCACTGGCAGGTAGATTCTTTACCACTGAGCTACCTGGAAAGGCAGTATGGAAAATTTGTGTTACTAGTGTTAAATATGTCACTAGTGTTAGATCAGCAAGGGCATTCTATTTTACACTGCTGGGTTGCATCTGTGTGTTATCAGGGTTTACCTTTCATTAGCTACAGTAACTACTCTATGCCCTGCTTACAATGGGCATGTCCTCCTTTTTAAGTATGTATCTGCTTCTCACAAAAGAAATTAAAGAGTTGGAAGTTTTCAGAGGGCTTAACATTCAATGTATTAAGCGGTATTTATAGAATAACAAACATCTTTCACCTTTTGGCCCTTTTTATGAAAAATTTACTGGATGCCTAATATATTTAATATTCAGTAGCATGTGAGAATAATTTTTATGCAACTCTGATAGTTAGAAAGATAGATAACTCAATTATTAGATCATCTATCAAAATATTCAGATGTATAAGAGGCTACTAAAAAGATTGATGACTGAGAAAGTCCACTGATTCTCTAGCCATCATATTCATGCATTTGGCCAGACAACATTTTTCGCTGCCTTCACAAGCAAGCTTCATTACCCATCACTCCACTGAAAAGAGTTTATTATGAGGCTGCCATCTTGGCAAGACTATTATTTAGATGATAAATGCTGAGGGGGGAAAAAGTGTGTCTACTTTTTTTTTTTTTAAGGAAAAAAGATGAGCTTTTCTGACAACTAAAACAAACAGCATCTACATTTCTAATTAACTTAAATTTGGCAGATACAAATATAGGTCAGTTAAAGCTATGATGTTATCTTCTGTCTGGATTTTACCCTTAATTTGTAAAATGTAAATTAACTAATTAGAAGAAAAACAGCATGATTAGTGACAAAATGCTTCAGCTGGGTCTTTGCTTCCTGACATTTATGATCAACTATAATGAATTATTGCTTTTTAAAGTAATTGATAGAATATATTTTTTCTCACCAAAATGAAAGAAATTTTACTAAGAATTTATAAAAGAATTCCAGGAACTTGGCAAAACAATAGAAGTTCGTGGTGTACTTTCTGAGGAAAACATGTTTGTAAAGTGGTATAATATTAGAAACAATTGGGGTAATTTATGCCTGGGTACCTAGGGGTAAATTTAAAGAAAGACGTGTGTAGACATTAAGTCACTAATAAATCTAGTAAAAAGATTGTCAGGACTTAACCCTTTCCCTGTCATTTCAAACAGATTTGCTGTGTGTTCAAAGCAATTTGTGAGAAGTGTGTGTTCATGTGCACACGTGCATGCACATATGTGCATGTCCCCACATGTTGGGTGTGGGGGTTATAAGGTTTCACGGAGAATGGTTAGAAAACAGAAAAGATTTTCACCACTTGAGTCTCAGCAGGAAAATCTGTCATTGAGAAGTAAAATTAACCTATGTAACATTTATGCAAAAAGAGGTTTTCAACTATTCTTATGTAGACAGAGACTACAATGAGAAGTACATCTGCAAGGGCAGATATATGTGTCAAAAAAAAATTACATAAAATCCTGAAAGGTAAGGTCTGGGATGGTGGCCACCTTTTGGCACAGGGGAGCCTGTGTGACCAGATCCTGGGCAGGCAGACCAGGATCAGGGCTGTCAGCTCTCAGAACACACAAACTTCTTAGAGGTCTAACCTGAATGAGGCAATTGCAGTTGAAGCCTGGTGGTAATCTAGGTGGGAGCCTTAAGTGCTCTGTCGGTACTGGGGTTTGGTTTCCAGTGACATGACAACTTTTGGAAGCATGGAGAAAACAGAAAGGGAAACAAATCCAATAAAGATGCATGAGGCTCGGGGTGCTAACTGGAAACTTCAAAGATTATGTAAGATAGGTAATAGTTTGAAACAAGTTAGTACTTCAAAATTTCCATCTTAATTTTAGGTATGCCACTAAAATATTTAACTTGGATGGAAGTATTTTAATTTGGCAGACAATTATCAGATTTGGAAACAATATCACTGAAATACTTGAATACTCTTTTCCAATATTATGACAAATACATAAAACTTTTCACATTTTGCAAAGTGCATTCTAAATGCTTGGAGAATATTATTCCACTTTATATTTACTAGTTGTGGAGACAGCAAGAAAATCTTTCTGAATAGCTGCTCCCGATTAAGAGGTACTTTAGCCTACTACTTTTATATTTCATTAATGGTATAAATTCATTATGGTAAATATTTCTTATTTCCATCCTCACATCACCATGATATTGCATTAAGAGATAAAATGGGTAACTAAGCAAAGCTCCTTTTCACAGTATATAATCCTAACACAGAACACATTTACACATGACAGAAAACTCTTCTGACAGCTCTCTGGTTTTAACCTAACCCTTCAACCTCTTAACATACGATGTACTTCTGAGGCAAGCACTTCGAAAGCTACCTAAGATTTACCTGTATGTACATGAAAACATCTGCACTTTAGAGGTAATCTTCAAACATGTGAACTCTAATAAACTGGTTTCTATCACAACGATGAAGACTGCAAAACATATCATAGCACAGAGACCTCTTCATTTGTTTAGTTTCGGTCTCTCAAGCATTAATAATCTCCATTCACATTTATCATTTTGAAAAACAAATTCATTTGAATTACTAGCATGAATAGGTCCAAGTAAAGTTTTCAGCTTGATGGTAACTGGAAAAAACAAAGCTCAAGACATTTAAAAAGCAATCACTTATCTTCATTTAAAATTTGTTATATTTCTGCAGGGAAGGCAGCATTTCATGTTTGAAGAACAAGTTTATCTATGGAGGAGGAGAAAGGTGAAGAAAGCAATGCAATGAGTGTCAGGTACTCTGTCCAGACCTGAGTTCTCCAGTACTGCAGGAAGGTTGGATCCTTTCAGCATTGTATTGGTGTGTCAAAATATGTCAACAAACCATCACACCGCAGGAAGAAGAATGACCTTTCAGTTCTTCACGTTTGGGCTGCCTGTGGAGCTTTGGACGTGGGGTATGCATGAATGGTTTTCCTAGCTGCTTGACAAATGCAACTCCCAAGGTTTCTTTCAAGCATGATTGTTAAAAGCCCTAGGTTCTTACAATTTGGTACAACTTTCTCAACCCATATGACTCTTGACAGAAACTGATGTTAACTATCAATACTGCAAATAATCAGATTCAATGCAACTAGACAAATTATTTTAGAAATGTTTCAATGTAAGAGATGAATGTTGAGAGTTATAAATTTAGAAAAAACTTTATTCACTGTAAAAATAATACTTAATCAATTCTCTAAGCTTTATTATGAAAAGTGAAAGTGTTAGTTACTCAGTAGTGTATGACTCTTTGCGACCCCATGGAGTCCACCAGGCTCCTCTCTCCATAGAATTCTTCATGCCAGAATACTAGAGTGGGTTGCCATTTCCTTCTCCAGGGAATCTTCATGACCCCGTCCCACAAACCAGTTCCCTTTGGAAACTTCTAAGCATCACAATTGCAGTAATCACTAACCTAAGTTATTTTCTATTCTCAGTTCCTTAAGAGCATCATTGTTCTCCCCAATACCAATACCAAAACCTCAAAGTTATCACTGTTTCACACTGCCCAAAACAACATCATTTAATCAACTTGTCAGATTCTTTCTTATCTCTGTAAGTCTATATAGTCTCTTTCCATTTCCACCACCATCATTATAGTTCAGGAATTAATGGGTTATTCCAACACAAATGACTGGAATAGCAGTTGTGTTCCAGTTTCCAACTTCTTGCTTCTGTCTACCCCGACCATTGCTATGAGAATATCTAGCCTGAAGTTCAAGCCTGACCATGCCACTCGTCTATTCAAAAATCTCCCCTGGTTTTCCAGGTATATTACTTTGACCTGCGCACTCAACCTCTCTATGCCTCAACTTTCTCATATGAAATGAGCATAAAAACCCAGTATTGATCTCATAGGACTGTTATGTGGATCAAAAAGGATAATACATAGCAGTGCTTAAACCAGATTCTAGAATATAGTTAGTGCTCAGTGTTAGCTATTTTTGTGATTTATGTACATGTTGTTTCCCTACTTGTTGTTGTTCAGTCGCTAAGTTGTGTCCAACTCTTTGTGACCCCATGAACTGCAGCAATCCAGGCTTCCCTGTCCTTCACTATCTCCTGGAGCTTGCTCAAACTCATATCCATTGAGTTGGTGATGTAATCCAACCATCTCATCCTCTGTCACCTGCTTCTCTTCCTGCCCTCTTTCCCAGCATCAGGGTCTTTACCAGTGAGTCAGCTCTTTGCATCAGATGGCCTAAGTATTGGAGCTTTGGTTTCAGCATCAGTCTTTCCAGTGAATATTCAGGGTTGATTTCCCTTAGGATGGACTGGTTTGATCTCCTTGCTGTCCAAGGGACTCTCAAGAGTCTTCTCCAGCACCACAATTTGAAAGCACCAATTCTTTGGCTCTCAGCTTTCTTTATGGTTCAATCCTCACATCTGTATATGACTACTGGATTGAATTAAATTCCTTGAAAGCAAAGTTAGGTGTTGCTTATCTTTGTACCCTCTGAAATATATAATATATAAATATATGTATAAATATATAATATAGTGCCTCTATATAGAAGGAGCTCAGTATCTGTGCTGCTCAGTATCTACTATCTGTGTTACTACCTAGGGACCTACAATGTGTTGAATTAGAAACATGTAGTGGTAAAAATATGTATTTCATATTAAACAATGAAAACCAATTGGGGCTGATCAAGTATTTCGCTCTAGTGTTGAGCTCAATATGATTTCATACACCTGACCTGTGCACACAACCAATGACTTCATTTTCACCACTTCCATAATCAATATACAGTGCTCTGAAAGTATTCCAGCCAAAACTATCAAGGACAACTGTGACAAGCTCATATTTACAAAAATAGATGATCTTTGAATTAAAAAATCCTCTGTTCTAAATAAAAAAATTTTGTATGAATTTAGAATTTATGATCACTTAAAATGCGTTATCAGCAATACTGTTAAGACTGAATTTAAAATGGAGAGGTGGTGATGATAGCAAAGTTGCCAGATACAGAAGTGAAGGAAATGAAAAAAAGGAAAACAGAAGGAGAAGCAGGAAGGGGTTAACAAGATACCTTGTTGGTAGAATTTTTAAGAGAAAATAAGGGTGAACAAAACACTGTAGTGTTGGAGAAGACTCTTGAGAGTCCCTTGGACTGAAAGGAGATCCAACCAGTCCATCCTAAAGGAGATCAGTCCTGGGTGTTCACTGGAAGGACTGATGTTGCACTTGAAACTCCAATACTTTGGCCATCTGATGCGAAGAGTTGACTCACTGGAAAAGACTGATGCTGGGGAAGATTGAAGGCAGGAAGAGAAGGGGATGACAGAGGATGAGATGGTTGGATGGCATCACCGACTCAATGGACATGGGTTTGGGTGGACTCCGGGAGTTGATGATGGACAGGGAGGCCTAGCGTGCTATGGTTCATGGGGTCTCAAAGAGTCAGACACAACTGAGTGACTGAACTGAACTGA
This sequence comes from Bos javanicus, assembly GCF_032452875.1. Lineage (NCBI taxonomy): Eukaryota > Metazoa > Chordata > Mammalia > Artiodactyla > Bovidae > Bos > Bos javanicus. The sequence continues at coordinate 32,038,533 of NC_083877.1, read as the reverse complement.
ACTGAAAATACAGGAAGCATCTCAATGTAAGTGATTCAGTAAGAGAAGGGAGTAAACCCAATAAAGTAGAATTCACACAAATCATAAAGGTATACTAAGAATGTAAAGGAGAGGACAAGAAAAAGAAAAAAAAAAAGAATAAAGTGACATGTTAATAGATAACAGAATTCGTATAGAAGACTTAATTTTCATAAGAACATGACTTCCAGGGTCAATTAGAAATTAGAGGAAAAGGATGCTTACCATGGCCATTATGTACGCATATATATTTCTGTATTATGAGAAGAAGAGTCTGAGACATGAAAATTATATTCATGGCTCATTTTCCATGTTGCACATGTGTGAGAAGAGAATGAGCAACAGCAATGCAGCCTTATCACATGTACAGTTCACCCATCCCAGGGGCTGGATGACAGAAGGTGGTCAAAAATGGAAAAACGCTGTTCCTTACATATAGAGGGAGAGAAAAGAAAGAGGACAGGCATAACTTCTGTGAACAGGACTCTATCTCATCAAAAGATGGCTAGCTCTATTTCAGTCAAAGAGGCAGCAGACACCCTTAGTGGGTGCTATCAAAAGATGACCAAAGAAAGCGGCTTTCTAACAACCATAAGCTTATTATCCAATCTTTGGCCTTAATGATACAAAAAACCTTCTCTTTTGTTGGGCAAAAAGTAGTGACTGAAAATTCCATTCGAACTCTCAGAAGGCTAGGCAAAAGACAGAGAATATATAGATGACTGAGAAACAGATACCAAAAGAAAGAAATTTTAAGGTTTCCACAGCACTCGCTCAAAAATTATTCTATTCATGTTGTTGTTTTAATTGCTAAGTAGGGTCTGACTCTTTTGTGAACCATGGACTGTAGCCCACCAGGCTCCATCTGTCCATGGGGTTTCCCAGGCAAAAATCTCGGGGTGGGTCATGATTTCCTTCTCTAGGGGATCTTCCTGACCCAGAGAATCAAACCCACGTCTCCTGCAGGTGGTTTCTTGACCACTGAGCCACCAGGGAAGCCCATTCTATTCATAGTTAATGCTTAAGAAGATTTGCTTAGGATGATAATGAAGTCTAAAATAGCATCAGTAAGATTACAAGGTTAATGTTAAACAAGACAAACTGGTTTACAGTGTGTTAAATTCTGTTAAAAATCATAATTGAAAAGACATGTACTTGGAGCCATGATGAGGTAACAGGGACTACATTTATCTTCCTGCTGGAAATACCTAAAAAACAAACAAACAAAATAGCTAACAATAGACATCAACCAGTGACGGGCAGTCACCCCTGAATGATGGGCAAGGAAAGAGGCAAGCACTTTGATTTCCCAACTTGCTGCCTGGAGAACGTTTCCGTGCTACAATGTTGGGAGGAAGAACCTCGGTGAAGTCCAGGAGTCTCTTTCAGAGCTGAGAAGAAGAAACTGGGAAAATGGGAAGACCAGGCAATTAAAATTTGTCATAAAAGAAGTATCAATAATTTTAAAAGGATTCAAGTTTGTTTCTGACTTTAATGAAATTAAATTAATAACCAATAACAGAAAGACATGTGAACAAGTTCCAAATATTTGGAAACAAAACAGAGCATTCTTTTAAATAGACTGTGAGTCAAAGAAGAAATAAAAATAAAGTATTTGGAAAACAAAATGGAGAAAGAAAAAAAAAGGAAAATATTTGGAACCAAATAAAAATACAACATATAACATTTTCTGCAATACAGCTAAAGCAGTACTTTGAGGCGATTTTAGCACTAAATTGCCTTTACTGGTAAAAGAGAATGATTTCAAATAAATAACCTCAGGCTCCATCTTAGAAAACTAGAAACAAAAAAGAGCAAATAGAAGCTAAAATAGGGAACAGTAACAATCAGATTAAAAATCAATGAAAAAGACAAAAGAAAACCAACAGGAAAAAGTCAGTAAAACAAAATATTCATTTTTTCAGAAGGCCAATAAAATTGATAAAGCTCTAGGCAGATAGATCTGGAAAAGTAGACAAAATTATCAACATCAGGAATGAATAAGGTGACACCACTCCAGATTCTACAGCTATTAAAAGAATATGGGAGCATTCTCAGCAAGTTTATACTAATATATTCTGCAACTTAAATAAAATGAATAAACTCTTTAAAAGGCACAAAGTACCAAAGTTCACTCAAGAAAAAAATAGATAACCTGAATCCCTATATCAATCAATTTTAGTCAGTTTAAAATCTTCCCACAAAAAATATCCCCAGATCATTTGACTGGGAGTAGTCATGTATGGATATGAGAGTTGGATTATGAAGAAAGCTGAGTGTTGAAGAATTGATGCTTTTGAACTGTGGTGTTAGAGAAGACTCTTGAGAGTCCCTTGAATTGCAAGGAGATCCAACCAGTCCATCCTAAAGGAGATCAGTCCTGGGTGTTCATTGGAAGGACTGATGTTGAAGCTGAAACTCCAATACTTTGGCCACCTCATGCGAAGAGCTGACTCATTGGAAAAGACTCGGATGCTGGGAGGGATTGGGGGCAGGAGGAGAAGGGGACAACAGAGGATGAGATGTCTGGATGGCATCACCGACTCGATGGACACGAGTTTGAGTAAACTCCAGGAGATGGTGATGGACAGGGAGGCCTGGCGTGGTGCAGTCCATGGAGTCACAGAGTCGGACATGACTGAGCGACTGCCCTGAACTGAACCCAATAGTTAATGAAGAAATAACAATTCTACACAAACTTTTCCAGAAAATCAAGAAAGGACTACTTCCCAACTCATACTATAAGGCTACCATAGTGCCAAAACCAGGCAAAGAGTTTAGAAGAAAGAGTAAATCACTGACAAATCTCTCTCATGAAAGCAGATGTAAAATTTCTTAATGAATTTTTAGCAAATCAAATATCATCAGTTTATCATCAGTTCAGTTGCTCAGTTGCATCTAACTCTGTGATCCCATGGACTGGAAACACCAGGCCTCCCTGTCCATCACCAGCTCCCAGAGCTTGCTCAAACTCATGTCCATCGAGTTGGTGATGCCATCCAACCATCTCATCTTCTGTTGTCCCCTTCTCCTCCTACCTTCAGTCTTCAATCTCAGCATCAGGGTCTTTTCCAATGAGTCAGTTCTTCACATCAGGTGGCCAAAGTATTGGAGTTTCAGCTTCAACATCAGTCCTTCCAATGAATATTCAGGACTGATTTCCTTTAGGATGGACTGGTTGGATCTCCTTGCAGTCCAAGGGACTCTCAAGAGTCTTCTCCAGCACCACAGTTCAAAAGCATAAATTCTTCAGCACTCAGCTTTCTTTATGGCCTACTCTCACATCCATACATGACTGCTGAAAAAAACCATAGCTTTGACTAGACAGACCTTTGTTGGCAAAGTAATATCTCTGCTTTTTAATATGCTATCTAGGTTGGTCATAGCTTTTCTTCAAAGGAGCAAGTGCCCTTTTAATTTCAAGGCTGCAGTAACCATCTGCAGTGATTTTGGAACCCATAAAAATAGTTTCTCACCGTTTTCACTGTTTCCCCATCTATTTGCCATGAAGTAATGGGATTGGATGCCATGATCTTAGTTTTCTGAATGTTGGTTTTAAGCCAGCTTTTCATTCTCCTCTTTCACTTTCAATAAGAGACTCTTCAGTTCCTCTTTACTTTCTGCCATAAGGGTGGTGTCATCTGCATGTCTGAGGTTATTGATATTTCTCCTGGCAATCTTGATTCCAGCTTGTGTTTCATCCAGCCCGGCATTTCTCATGATGTACTCTGCATATAAGTTAAATAAGCAGGGTGACAATATACAGCCTTAATGTACTCCTTTCCCAATCTGGAACAGGTCTGTTGTTTCATGTCTGGTTCTAACTGTCACTTCTTGACCTGCACACAGATTTCTCAGGAGGCAGGTCAGGTAGTCTGGTATTCCCATCTCTTTAAGAATTTTCCAGTTTGCTGTGATCCACACAGTCAAAAGCTTTAGTGTAGTCAACAAAGGAGAAGTAGATGTTTTTCTGGAACTCTCTTGCTTTTTCGATGATCCAATGGATGTTGGCAATTTGATCTCTGGTTCCTCTGCCCTTTCTAAAACCAGCTTGAACATCTAGAAGTTCACGGTTCACATACTGTTGAAGCCTGGCTTGGAGAATTCTGAGCATTACTTTGCTAGCCTATGAGATGAATGCAATTGTGCAGTAGTTTGAGGATTCTTTGGCATTGCCCTTCTTTGGGACTGGAATGAAAGCTGACCTTTTCCAGTCCTGTGGCCACTGCTGAGTTTTCCAAATTTGCTGATATATTGAGTGCAGCACTTTCACAGCATCATCTTTTAGAATTTCAAAAAGCTCAGCTGGAATTCCATCACTTCCACTAGCTTTGTTCATAGTGATGCTTCCTAAGGCCCACTTGACTTCACATTCCAGGATGTCTGGCTCTAAGTGAGTGATCACACCATCGTGCTTATCTGGTCATGAAGACATTTTGCTGGGATTGAAGATTGAAGGCAGGAGGAGAAGGGGACAACAGAGGGTGAGATGGTTGGATGGCATCACCGACTCAATGGACATGAGTTTGAGCAAGCTCTGGGAGCTGGTGATGGACAGGGAGGCCTGGTGTGCTGCAGTCCTTTCAGTCACAAAGAGTCGGACATGAGTGAGTGACTGAACTGAACCACATATCAAACCTTTTCTTAATATCTTCTGCTTCTGTTAGGTCCATACCATTTCTGTCCTTTATTGTGCCCATCTTTGCATGAAACATTCCCTTGGTATCTTTGATTTTCTTGAAGAGATCTCTAGTCTTTCCCATTCTATTGTTTTCCTCTATTACTTTGCATTGATCATTGAGGAAGGCTTTATCTCTCTTTGCTATTCTTTGGAATTCTGCATTCAGATGGGGATATCTTTACTTTTTCTTCTTTGCCTTTAGCTTCTCTTCTTTTCTCAGTTATTTGTAAGGCCTCCTCAGACAACCATTTTGCCTTTTTGCATTTCCTTTTCTTGGGGATGGTCTTGATCACTGTCTCCTGTAAAATGTCACGAACCTCCATCCATAGTTCTTTAGGTACTGTCTATCAGATCGAATCCCTTGAATCCGTTTGTCACTTTCACTCTATAATTGTAAAGGATTTGATTTGGGTCATATCTCTTGAATGGTCTAGTGGTTTTTCCTACTGTCTTCAATTTAAGTCTGAATTTGGCAATAAGCAGTTCATGATTTGAGCCATGGTTAGCTCCTGGTCTTGTTTTTGCTGACTGTATGCTGCTGCTGCTGCTAAGTCGCTTCAGTTATGTCTGACTCTGTGCGACCCCATAGATGGCAGCCCACCGGGCTCCCCTCGTCCCTGGGATTCTCCAGGCAGGAACACTGGAGTGGGTTGCCATTTCCTTCTCCCACGCATGAAAGTGAAAAGTGAAAGTGAAGTCGCTCAGTCGTGTCCAACTCTTAGCAACCCCATGGACTTCAGCCTACCGGGCTCCTCTGTCCATGGGGTTTTCCAGGCAAGAGTCCTGGAGTAGGGTGCCATCACCTTCTCCTTGCTGACTGTATAGAGCTTCTCCATCTTTGGCTGCAAAGAATTTAATCAGTTTGATTTAGATGTCTACCACCTGGTGATGTCCATCTGTAGGGTCATCTCTTGTGTTGTTGGTAGAGAGTGTTTGCTATGACCAGTGCTTTCTCTTGGCAAAACTCTGTTAGCCTTTGCCCTGCTTCATTTTGTACTCCAAGGCCAAACTTGCCTGTTACTCCAGGTATCTTCTGATTTCCTACTTTTGCAATCTGGTCCCCTATGATGAAAAGAACATCTGTTTGGGGTGTTAATTCTAGAAGGTCTTGTAGGTCTTCATATAACTGTTCAACTTCAGCTTCTTCGGTATTAGTGGTTGGGGCATAGACTTGGATTACTGTGATATTGAATGGTTTGCCTTGGAAACGAACCGAGATCATTCTGTCGTTCTTGAGATTGCACCCATGTACTGCATATTGGACTCTTTTGTTGACGATGAGGGCTACTCCATTTCTTCTAAGGGGTTCTTGCCCACAGTAGTAGATATAATGGTCATCTGAATTAAATTCACCCATTCCAGTCCATTTTAGTTCACTGATTCCTAAAATATCAATGTTCACTCTTGCCATCTCCTGTTTGACCACTTCTAATTTGCCTTGATTCATGGACCTAACATTCCAGGTTCCTATGCAATATTGCTCTTTTCAGCATCAGACTTTACTTCCATCACCAATCACATCCACAGCTGGACATTGTTTTCACTTTGGCTCCATCTCTTCATTCTTTCTGAGTTATTTCTCTACTCTACTCCAGTTGCATATTGGGCATCTTGACCTGGGGAGTTCATCTTTCAGTGTCATATTTTTTTTGCCTTTTCATACTGTTCATGGGGTTCTCAAGGCAAGAATACTGAAGTGGTTTGCCATTCCCTTCTCCAGCGGACCACGTTTTGTCAGAACTCTCCACCATGACCTGTCCGTCTTGGGTGGCCCTACACGGCATGGCTCATAGTTTCACTGAGTTAGACAGGACCGTGGTCCATGTGATCAGTTCCGTTAGTTTTCTGAGATTGTGGTTTTCATTGTCTGCTCTCTGATGAATGAAGATAAGAGGCTTATGTAAGTTTCCTGAAGGGAGAGACTAAACTGGGTCTTGTTCTGATGGGCGGGGCCAGGCTCAGTAAATCTTTAATCAAATTTTCTGTTGAAGGGCTGGGCTGTTTTCCCTCCCTATTGTTTGGACTCCTGGACACTCACAGACAAGTCTGGCTCCATCTCCCACTCACCTCCAAAGTCAAATTCCCTGGGGGTTCTCAGTCCCTTTGCTGGATCCCCAGGTTGGGAAATCTGTTGCGTGTCCTGGAACTTTCTTCACAGTGCAAGAATTTCTTTGGTATAATTGTTCTGCAATTTGTGGGTCATCTGCTCGGTATCTCTGTGGAGGGGCTAATGGTGACCTCTTCCAAGAGGGCTTATGCCACAGGCTGGGTAACCCAGGCCTGCTGCAGCCAGAGCCCCTGTCCCTGGGGCAAGTCACTGCTGACCCATGCCTCCGCAGGAGACATTCAAACACTCGAAGGCAAGCCTGGCTCAGTCTCTGTGGGGCCTCTGGGTCCTGGTGCGCACAAGGTCTTGTTTGAGCCCTCTGAGCATTTCTGGCAGGTCTGGGGTTTGATCCTAAATGTGACTTCACTCCTCCTACCGTCTTGTAGGGGCTTCTCCTTTGGCCTTGGACGTGGGGTATCACTATTCTGACAAGATGGCAGAGTAGAAGAACGTGCGCTCATCTTCTCCTGAGAGAACTTTTGATTTGTCGTAATCCTTCGGAAACATACGTGACTCATATTAACTCTATCATAATAGTTTAGCAGGAAGAGTCATCCTTTCTACAATTCTTAAGTCCCTGGATTTGGAAAACTGGTCAACCAACCAAAAAGAAAAAATCTTGCATATATCTGAAGACAACAATCAGACATCTTTCTGAGGAACTGCAATTCATTCATATTTCTTTATAAGTCTATTTTTTCCCTTTAATTCTTTAACTCATACCAGTTTCCTCAACCACCATCTCCTTACTGCAAATATCACTTCAGCAGCCTAAGACAACATTTCTAGTGTTCATTCAGCTTTGTATTTAAAGTCAACACTGAAAACAATTAACAATGGCAGAAAACATGAATTCCCTCATGGGGAAAGTTCTTACTATTCACATTCCAAATGCAAAAAAAAAAGGTATGTTATGAAAACTCAAAGTACTATATACACAGAAGACACTTCCTTCACTTTAAAAAAAATATTTCAAGGTTACTCCAGCTAATACAATGTCAAGTATTGTTTGGAGCAAGGAGACATCAGTATCTCACAACCAGCTCCACTCTAAGAAATGGAAAAGCAAATTATTATATTTTACCTTTAGAGAGGCCTTCTGCAGTACATTTGCTAATTATTAGTCAATCTGTCTCTTGTTGCTGCTGAGGACTGCTTGCTAGTATACAGCAGCGGTGCTTTCTGAGGCTGCTGTAATTGAAGGTTTCCAAAAGCATCTATAACTGAGGCTCATTCTCCAACTTGAGACAGATGTGTTGTTAACAAGACTGAAATAACTGGAAATCTGTGATTTGGCTAATTGCAGGCTTCCTGGAAGTATCTTCATTAAAAAAAAAAAAAAAAAACACTTTGGCCATCCTCTGAAAAATACCTTCCTTGAGTCTAACTGCTGGGCAGCCCCATTCTAAATGCCTCACCTCTCAGGTTAGCACAGACCAGAGAAAGCAATCAGTAAACCATTGAGTAGATAACCAATCTTTAAAAAAATACTTAGAGGTAAGAACTAAAGTCAAATCAATTCTTGTGGCAGAGGTATTAGCTTAGCATTGCCTCTAGGAGAGTAGACTTTTTGGAGCCAAAGGTTCAAAAATCCCACAGATGGAACTCAGCTCTTCATCTTTTCAGGTAGACATAAATATGATCAAGACTTCATTTCCTCTGGTGCTCATCTCCCCTCATATCCTAATACCAGCAAAGAAATGACTTTGGAAGACAAATATACTTGCTTACTTTGATACTTTCCTTTAGACCCAGTCAAGAGGGGTCCATAGCCTAGACCCAAACTTTAGAGGATTCTGCTCTGGCCTCCTCTGGTTGAACCCCAGCCCAGGGCTTCCCTGGTGGTTCAGATGGTAAAGAATCTGCCTGCAATATGTGATACCCAATTTTGGGTTGGGAAGATCCCTGGAGAAGGGAATGGCTACCCACTGCAGTATTCTTGCCTAGAGAGTTCCCTGGACAGAGGAGCCTGGCAGGCTACAGTCCATGCGGTCACAAAGAGTAGGACACAACTAAGGGACTAACACATACACACGCACACACACACACACACACACACACACACAAACACACATAAGGTGTGAAGAGTCTGTGGAGCAAAGGGAACATCTTCACCTGATGTCTCTCCCCGCCAATACCTTTCTAGGCCACACTCTTTGTTACCAGGGACCCCAGAACTTCCTGATTGAAGAGCTCTGAGATCACTCCTGGAGCCTGCCTTTTTGATAAGAGGGCAGACCACCAGAGTGTGCACCTCTGGCCTGAGAGATGACCAAGAGCAGAAGTTTGTGGAAAGGTACATGGAACTTGGATGTGCAGGCTGGGCTGTGCTTGAAACTTCCCAGGTGTAGGATGGAGCCTAAGTGTTAGTGGTAGCTTCTCAGTCATGTCTGACTCTTTGCAACCCTATGGACTGTAGCCCGCCAGGCTCCTCTGTCTATGGAATTCTTCAGGCAAGAATACTGGAGTGGGTAGCTGTTCCCTTCTCCAAGGGATCTTCTCGATCCAGGAATTGAACCCAGGCTTCCTGCATAGAACTCAGATGCTTTACCATCTAAGCCATCAGGGAAATCCCAGGATGGAGACAAAAGTGATAAGAAAAGGGAGATGGGCTATGCAGTGGGGCCACTTCTGTCTACACTGCCACCTGCAGCATGGTCTCCAAGGAGTCTAGGAGTTCTTAATGCAAATCAGAATTTCCAGATCTTCATGCAGGATAAAGTCTCAGATGTGCAGATGACACCACCCTTATGGCAGAAAGTGAAGAGGAACTAAAAAGCCTCTTGATGAAAGTGAAAGAGGAGAGTGAAAAAGTTGGCTTAAAGCTCAACATTCAGAAGACGAAGATCATGGCATCTGGTCCCATCACTTCATGGCAAATAGATGGGGAAACAGTGGAAACAGTGTCAGACTTTTATTTTTGGGGCTCCAAAATCACTGCAGATGGTGATTGCAGCCACGAAATTAAAAGACGCTTACTCCTTGGAAGGAAAATTATGACCAACCTAGACAGTATATAGAAAAGCAGAGACATTACTTTGCCAACAAAGGTCCGTCTAGTCAAAGCTCTGGTTTTTCCAGTAGTCATGTATGGATGTGAGTTGGACTGTGAAGAAAGCTGAGCACCAAAGAATTGATGCTTCTGAACTGTGGTGTTGGAGAAGACTCTTGACAGTCCCTTAGACTGCAAGGAGATCCAACCAGTCCATTCTGAAGGAGATCAGCCCTGGGATTTCTTTGGAAGGACTGATGCTAAAGCTGAAACTCCAGTACTTTGGCCACCTCATGCGAAGAGTTGACTCATTGGAAAAGACTCTGATGCTGGGAGGGATTGGGGGCAGGAGGAGAAGGGGACGACAGAGGATGAGATGGCTGGATGGCATCGCCGACTCGATGGATGTGAGTCTGAGTGAACTCCGGGAGTTGGTGATGGACAGGGAGGCCTGGTGTGCTGCAATTCATGGGGTCTCAAAGAGTCGGACACAACTGAGCGACTGAACTGAACTGAACTTGAAACATAACCCTAAATATTTGGGCACATTGTACATAGGTCTCTATTCTTATGTTCATAAGTCTCTATTCCTACTCTTGGATTTTTAAGGCATTTCATGTCAAATCTCAAATGAGATACCTACCTTGCTGAAGTTTTGTGAAAGCAAGTAATCAATCTAAGATTAAAAGCATGTGCCTAAAAAACTTCATAGTATTTACCATGTAGTTATTGGTTATTTTCTATTTTAAAACTGTATATAAGTAAACATGCTATAGTTCATGGTAAACATTTGCAAAAGTCTATACATCTGGAAAGCCTATAAAAGTTTTCTAGAAAACTGAAGCATTTTCCTCCCCATACTTAGAGTGGCATTCTTAAAGAAAAAATTTGGCCCTGTTGTGTTTTTATTTTTTCTTTCTTGCCGTGCCATGCAGCAAGAAAGATCTTAGTTCCCTGACCAGGGATTAAACCCATGCTTCTTGCAGTGGAGCTCCAAACACTGGATCATGAGGGAAGTCCTCCTTTTGCGTTTTAATGTCACAATGTCTAACACAATTCTTACTGGTTGATTCAAAATGTTGTTGTCTGTTATGCATCAGAAAATTCATTCATATACTCATTTGTTCAATAAATATCTATGACCACCTACTGGCAGCTATGTGCCAGGCATCCCACCGGCTTCTGGACATTTGACAATGGATAAAACAGATAAGACCGAACTCAATATATTAACTGGAGGAGGGTGATAAGTAAACAAGCAATTACAATATTTGACAAATGCTATGAAATTATTAGGCAAACACAGGAGGGGCACTGAACCCAATCTTGAACTACAGGAAGGTTTCCCAACGACATGTCAGTCAGGCTGAGTGCTGAAGTGAGCCAAGTAGGAGTTTATCTAGCAGAAAAGGAAATTAAAATATCTGCTGAGAAGATTTCTACATTCCATCAGACCATGATACTCTGGAGAAAGAGACAGAGGAGAGTACATCTGTTGATTGCCAAGCAATGTGAAAGTGATTTGTATGTATTAAACAATTGATCTTCACAACAGTATGTGAAGAAGGTATTATTAACCCCATTATATTGAGGAAGAAAAACAAAGGCTCAGGGAGGTTAAGCAAGCTGTTTCCAGGAATGGATCCAGAGAGTGGCAAGGCCTGGCTTCAAACCCAAGAACGGATAGATTTCTCCCATTACATCAAGGATCGTTGAATTGGAAAATCATGTTCAAACAAAACTTTGCCTTATTCTTCCCAGTCAGTAAGCTTAGATCTTCTTTGAGAGAAGTAGAGAGGTATTAGCTACCAAGTGCACTTTGGTTTTAAAAAGACTCCACTGATGGCAGTGTGTCAGAATGTGCCCAGAATGGCCGGGGACTGGGCTGAGCTTACAAATGAGATTTCTGTGTTCCTGACTCGGTGCTGTTGGGCATGGTTCCTGTGCCGTATGGTTGCATGTGGCTCTTCGTAATTTAGGTTCATCAGTGTTTTCATCCAAACTGACCCATTTTATCTTCAACCACTCAAGTGAGCCTAGGGTGTCTGCTTCTGCTTCTTTGAAAGGCCACAAGTTAGAACCCATGTGTATTCTGGCCTCAGACTATAGAGTTAGTTTCTTCTTTATCTGTCATCATCTGAAAATGAAAATGCTATTAGTAATGTAGGTCAAATTGTCAAAGAACCCACCTCTTGACTAGAATAGTAGGATGAGAGGGCATATTTTTTTTGTTGTCAACTGCATAAATTTGTATATATATGTAGTCTGAAATATTCTGATATACATATATATACATACACACACATATATATACACACACACTGATATATGTAAATATACATGTATTTTCTATGCAACTGTATACATAGCCCTATATAATTTGGGGCTCTATTATGGCCCAAATGCTGCTTCTCAGAGGCAGTCTTTAAACCCCACAGAAGTGGGGACTGTAGAGTTCTAAGGAGCTCGTTAATCAAGGTTCATACCCGGGATGAGGGCCTACTTGCCGGAAAGGCAGGTCAAGTTCTATACTTAATCTGATTTTAGAGAAGGTGCCTATTGCAAAATTTAAATTTTGTTTGAAGTGAATTAAGATAGAAAAAATTCTTGAAGTTTTGATTATAAAAGAATGAGCTGCACACATGTAGTAATTAGAAACAGCAACACAAAAGGTAAAGCTCTTTCAAACCAAGTAAACTTGTGTTTAAATGTTTCTAACTACAGTCTTACTCATTCCCTCAGATAAGGGTAAATTTTATGAAGAAAAAAGTAAAGCTGATTGAGGAGAGAAATGACTGAGGGGGACGCCATCTAGACTGGGTGGCTGGGGAAGGTCCCCTTGAAGAAGGAAATTTGAGCAGACAGCTGAATGGCATCGTAAAGGGCAAGCTATGTGGAGAGCCAAGTGAAGACAGTTCCAAGCCGAAGGATTAGCCAGAGTGAGGGTCTTGAAGTAGAAACAAGCAGCGTAGATTCAAGAAAGATGGAGAAAGCTGCCAAGGAAGTTTAAGAAACAGAGAGAACTCTAGGTGAAGGGAGAGCACAGGTGTGGCCAGGACTGAGGTGAGAGGCAGTTCATACAGGGCTCTGAATGTCATGGTAGAGAGTTTGGATTGTATTTTTTTTTTAATTTTTTATTGTAAATATTTGCTTCACAGTATTGTATTGGTTTCTGCCATACACCAACATGAATCAGTCACAGGTGTACATGTGTCCCTCCCTCTTGAACCTCCCTCCTCATCTCCCTCTAGGATATCAGTTGCATTTTAAATGTGGTGGGAAGCCACTGAAGAGTGTTAAGCAGGGAAGTGACACAATCTGATTCATATTTTCCGAGAGTCACTCTGCCTAGGGTATGAAACTCTGACTGCAGGCGTACAAGTGCTGACGTAAGAAGACCAGTTTTGGAAACTGTGGTAATAGTCCGAGAGAAGATGACAGACAGTGAGGCAACAGCAGGCATGGTGGGGACACACGGCGAGATCTGTGGTGAAGGCAGGGCTGAATGGACCTGCCGGTGAATTGCTGATGATACTTGGGGTTTTGGGCTTGAGTATTGGGGGAGATTGCGATGGCACTCATTGAGAGGCTAATAAGCTTGAGGAGAAAAGTCAGGAGTTTAATTTTGGATATGTAAAGTCTGAGATATTTATTAGGTATCCAGGAGGCGATACTGAGCAGACAGATGGCTAGACAAACAAATGTGTACTAGGGGGAAAGTCTTAGGGCTGGGGATAAAAGTTAGAGATAGCAGCACGAGATGAAATTGAAAGCCACTGTCTCTGGTGAGATCTCCAGGGAACACCCAGGAACTATGCAGACAGAAGAGGGAGGAGGGTGAGCGCTGAGTTCCAGGGCCTTCAAGCCTAGAGCTGGGAAGAGGGCGAAGAACCAGAAAAGGAGAAAGAATACACAAGGTGGAAGTCAGGGAAAAAAATCTCAGAAGAATGTCTCTTGGAAGCTAAAAATGAACAAAAAAAAGCTTTAACAAAGAGGGAGGGTGTGGTCAACTTTGTCAGGAGTTGCTTATAGGGTGAGTAAGAATATCAATTTACATAAAAAGAAAACTCAGAGAAATATTACACTAAACTTCAGGGCTCTGCAGTTATTTACATAGAAAAATAGGCTTAGACAAGATTACGATTTTTCAAACATTAACTGAACAGTCTTATCATAGGATCCAATGCTAAAAATAGGGTGACAATTCTGATAATCATTTCGTGATGTATGTATGTCAAATTATTATGCTATATATACACCTTAAATTTACACAGGGCTGTATGGCAATTATATCTCAAGAAAACTGGAAGAAAATCTAAGAACAGTGTGACATTAGATAACAGTTTTATGTTGACTAGAGGCTTATTCGGAGAAGGCAATGGCACCCCACTCTAGTACTCTTGCCTGGAAAATCCATGGACGGAGGAGCCTGGTAGGCTGCAGTCCATGGGGTCGCTAAGAGTTGGACACGACTGAGCGACTTCACTTTCACTTTTTACTTTCATGCATTGGAGAAGGAAATGGCAACCCACTCCAGTGTTCTTGCCTGGAGAATCCCAGGGGCGGCAGAGCCTGGTGGGCTGCCGTCTACGGGGTCACACAGAGTCGGACACAACTGAAGCGACTTAGCAGCAGCAGCAGCAGCAGAGGCTTATTACACAAATAAAGCCATTAGCCCAAACTGCAACCAATACCCTCTTGAAAGGTTACCTACAGATGGGAGAGACAATTTCTTCCAACTCTGAGGAATTTTAGCAACTGCTGTTGAGGTGTGTTGAGGTGAAAATATGAAAAAATGTAGGATTCCTAAACTTTGGTCAATGGGCTAAGTTTTTCTTCAGTCAAAACGCCCCATCACTGACAAGTCTTACTTACAAGTAAACGCCTCTATGTTCCACATTGAATGTCAGTATGACCTGCTTTTCTTGGCCTCTCTGCAGACATGTGGTGAACCAGTGACTTCTGTGTAGAGCATTTCCCTCTTGAATAATCTGGCTTCCCCTTACCACATAACGCATACATTCAAAGAAAGTGTTTAAGAAACACAAGCCAACAGTAGTAATTGTAGCAAAGGTAGTAACCATATAAATAAAACATCATTAAAATTTAAAAAGCAGCATGCAACAAAATAATCCAAAATTTTGTCCAAATCAAACTATTAAATCATCCACTGCTCTGAACCCTCTCCAGCCATGTGAATAATCCATAGTTTATCATACAGGTGATTTGATTATTTTAATCAGCCTCTAAAATGGTGAGGGCTGAGCACAGAGTAGACAACAGCTGAGTTGTTTTAGAATGAAGACATGCCTTTAGAATTTTTAAGTAAGCTTCACTATTTTGGATTCAAATTCTAATTGTTTCTCATAAAAGGCTTGACCAGTACCAAAGTGGGAAGACAGTCTTGATGCAAAATGATTCAGTTTAGCAGTTAAAAAAAAAAAAAATCCTTTAGCAACCTAAACTTAAACAATTTGATTTTCTTGTCATTGCTTTCCCTATACTATCAAAAATGATGCTTTCTTTACTATTTCCAACTCATCATAAAATTGCTAAAAATCTGAAATTCAATTTACCACATTACTGCTAATTTGAATAATGGCTGAATAAAAGACAGGAAACGCTGAAGCAGCATTGATTTCTAAAACATTTTGCACTTTCCTCCTCCATCCCTGTAAAGTAAAGCTCGGATGCCACGCACAATTACACAAGAAAATCAAGAAAGCCATTACGTTCAGCATTTTGTCATGATCATTGTTACCATGGCAAAAAGTGGGCTTAGTTTAGCACATCTGCTACAGGCGAGGCCCACTGGCCTTTTGTAAAGCTGGGTAACAATATAATGCCAAATTCTGGAGACTGTCACTGTTTTCTTCCAGGGTAATACTACTGCCCATAGATATTACTGTCTCCTTCCTTAGTGACCCAAACCAATGCCATCCTACCGTCGGATTCTTAAAGTTGTTCAGTACCAAGGAACACAGTTAATTTAGGAAGGTTACCCTTTGACCCACCTTCTGGTCTAATGAAAGCTTATGCTGTGCTATGCTAAGTCACTTCAGTCGTGTCTGACTCTGTGCGACCCCATAGACGGCAGCCCACCAGGCTCCCCTGTCCCTGGGATTCTCCAGGCAAGAACACTGGAGTGGGTTGCCATTTCCTTCTCCAATGCATGAAGGTGAAAAGTGAAAGTGAAGTCGCTCAGTCGTGTCCAACTTTTAGCGACCCCATGGACTGCAGCCTACCAGGCTCCTCCATCCATGGGAGTTTTCAGGCAAGAGTACTGGGGTGGGGTGCCATTGCCTTCTCCGTATGAAAGCTTAGGACTCCAATAATAGCAAATGCCAAAGTTTCAACAGTTGTATTGTAAACATCAATAGAGCTGTACTAAAAATTGCATGGATTTAGAAGTGACCAAGACAATGCATGATAACTAGCTGTAGGCATATTATTTCCTTATTTGTAAAATGGGAATAAAATCCCATTATCCCAAATAATCTTGTGAATAAAATCCCATTATCCCCAAATCACACTTTCTTGTGAGTATTAACTGAGATAATCTGCAGGCCCAGACACATGAGGGGGTACTCAGTAATATAGCATCCTCCCCCTTCCTCCAACACCATCTTTTTCTTGACCACTGAGATTCCCATGCCTTTAGAAATGTTGGTTAAGTTGGCAGGTAAATGCTTTTCTATCATTAGAAGGTTAATTCGTTTTGACTTTCATATCGTTTGGATACTTTCCTCAGAGAGCTGAGGATAAAATACTTTTTTAAGATCTGATAGAAGGCATAACTTTCACATCAAGAGGATGAAAGTCAGTGTCAATAATATTATATCACATTCTATTATTCATATTTTAAGTGACACCAATATTATCACTGTAAAATGGAAAATGGAGTATATAATAATTTTGACCTCATGCACAGATTTTTTTTGTTTTAAAAAGTGAAGTAACATTATGAATGCAGAGAAGTTGAAATTATCTGAAATGAATACATTAATCAAGTCTGCGTATTTACTAGAAACAAAGGCTACTAGCATTTTTACCATCTAAACAAAATATTTTTTTTCTAATGAAATTTCAGCAGAGTATCGTTTATCTTAAGAGAAAAATAATGGGGCCTTACCTATTCCAGTAGCTCCAGAACTGGTCATGCAGGTAGGCATGGTGGCTACATTCATCACCAAATGAGGCTTTGCTTTCAATCCAGTGAATTATGTGCCCTTCTACAGCTAAGGAACAAAGCATTACGAATACAGAGCAAAGGGAAGGGGAGATGGAAAATTCTGACTCTGCCTGGGTCTCTCCATGCTTCACATTAATGAAGAGAGGCTTAACCCTCACTCCATGTAGGGATGTAATTATAAAACAACACATCGTACCTGTTTGTGACAAGGAATGTTTATGCTACAGTCACATCCCTTTTATTTTTCTCATTTACAAAAGTCTCCCTCCTATTCTGAGACTGCCTGTATAAACTGACAATACAAAAGCAAACCAAAGTGATCCTGGCTTTCCCACAGAACTCTGTTTTAAAAATGAATATACACAGAAATGACTTGAAAATGGTAACCAAAATGTCTTTTGAAGACATGCTTATTTCTTAAACATAGGTAAAAGTTTTTAAAGCTTAGGTTTCTTCTGAACCTATTATTTTCTGCCAATTAAAAATCTTTTGCAATTATTTCACACATTTGAATACAAAATTATCAAGCTAATACAGATTCTTTGGGAACATTTGTTAATATTAACAAAAATTTTAAAAGCTATGGGAAAAAACACATCGCTTTATAAACAAATGCAGAGTAGAGTCTAAGGACTTACCAACTGGTACTTGTAAAATAAAGTCTGGCGTTTTGTCATAACCTCTTGCACGAAGCTGATCTTCATCTACAGGAAGAACAAATACTATTACTTATCACAGTATGCCATTAACAAGACAGCAATATAATTGCTTTTCTTTCTTAAAAATGTGTAAAAATTACTGATGCAGTCACACATATCATTCTTATGTATGCAGTGCTGTGTCAGAATAAATGAACTTTCTTCACAAACCTGAAGTAGAGATATAAAAATGTCTCTTTGTCCCTTCTGCATTTTTATATCTTTATTATAGACATCATTAATTCAAGCTGTCATATGCTACCTTTCTTATAATTGAAAATATACTCAAAATAATGAAATATACTTACTGATTAAAAGAAAAGGTTTCCACCATCATGAATATTGCTAATGTTATCAAGCCCATACTGACAATTTACAGTAAGGCATAAGCACTTTGGCTTTTACAATTATAAAACAAATGCTTTCATTAAAGCAATTAAGAAAGTTTAGTTTCAATTAGTGAAACTATTTCTACACACAAGAACATAAGAGAGAGACAAGGGACAATGAGATCCCCACAGAGAATTAATTACCCTGCTTAATACCTTTGGTCTGCTATTGTTTCTGGCATTTACCAGAGTTTTACAACTAACAATATGTAATTCTAAAAAGCAAACAGGCTTTGAGATTTTTTTTCTAAGTCTGTTCGATTTCTTGATCTTCTGTAAATATCAATGAGCCATTCAGGAGGAAAGGAGGCAGGAAAACAGAGAGCTTGTCAAAGTTGGAAAAAACTAGCTAGATGCTTGGTTTAAAAAAAAAAGAAAAATCCTCCAATATTTTCTAAAAGCTGTCCTTGACTTCTAACGGCATTACAATGTGATTCTGAATGAGCAGTTCTCTGTTAGATTTTGGAGTGACCTGGTCATTCAATTCCAGACATGGCTTTCTGTCTTCACCCAACCTCAACTAATGGCCCAACCAAGTAACAAGGAAGGCTGTGTGGTCTCTTAACATCTACTGGGCTGTTGACATTGTCATGCATCCCATTCGCCTTCCTGCATCACCTTTGATTAAAATTAATGACCCATTCCCAGTGTTGGGTAGCTTATTTCCAATTCATTTGTCAGGCCAAGACAGTGGTTTCATGGCCAACGTTCAGAAATTCTGTTTTAGAACACTCTTGTGTACATCCTGAAAGGTCAGCATTTTAAACATAAATAACCTTTTAATGATAAGATACACTTAAACTAGATATTTAATTACATTTGGTTAAAGTTGGTATCCTTTACTGAAATTCTGAAGGACTGATGCTAGAATTCAAAACAATCTCCTCTGCTTGAAAGATAAAAAAATAACAACATAACTGTTGAGATAAGGAAATAAAGTAATCTTACTTTAAAAACAAGAGAATGTGGAAAACTGGACTATAAATGAACAAGACTGAAAAAATTTCTCTCCTCTCAATGCATTCTGGCTACAAGAATGTTTAATGCAAAAGGCATTTATTAAATCAGCCCAAGTGCCTTGAGCTGATGCTTCAGGTAGCTGATGAACAGTTTTAAAAGCTGTGAAAGTAAAAGTCGCTCAGTCGTATCCGACTCTTTGCGACGCCATGGACTATACAGTCCATGGAATTCTCTAGGTCAGAATGCTGGTACAGTAGGTAGCCTATCCCTTCTGCTTGGGATCTTCCCAACCCAGAAATCAAACTGGGGTCTCCCGCATTGCAGGTGGATTCTTTACCAAGCTCAGCAATCCGCCTGCAATGCAGGAGACCTGGGTTTGATCCCTGGGTTGGGAAGATCTCTGGGAGAAGGGAAAGGCTTCCCACTCCAGCATTCGGGCCTGGAGAATTCCACGGGCTGTAAAGTCCATGGTGTGGCAAAGAGTCGGATATGACTGAGTGACTTTAAAAGCTGGGTTGACATTAAAGATACACTGGTCTGTTTAAAATTACCCATATTTGAGTCTTCTAACTGGCCTTTGGAAGAATTTGAGCTTGCTGAGATACTCCCAAAAGAAGAACTTCTTTGGTTTCTGGTGGTTGCAAAATTGGAAGCAGAGTTCCCTAGGGGCATAGGAACTGGAACATAAGGAGTTGCCATCTTCTTTTGGCTTTTGTAACAAACTTGCACACTTCTGAGTCCGAACAATTAGAGAACAAGTAATAAGCAATGCATTATTTTCTTCTTAGGAATTCACTCTCTCAGCCCGCTCCGGCGCGCTGCCCTGGGAGGGATAACTCCAACCCTGCCTCACCACAGCTTCTGAAAGAGATGGGAATACCAGACCACCTGATCTGCCTCTTGAGAAATTTGTATGCAGGTCAGGAAGCAACATTTAGAACTGGACATGAAACAACAGACTGGTTCCAAATAGGAAAAGGAGTTCGTCAAGGCTGTATATTGTCACCCTGTTTATTTAACTTCTATGTAGAGTACATCATGAGAAACGCTGGACTGGAAGAAACACAAGCTGGAATCAAGATTGCCGGGAGAAATATCGGTAACCTCAGATATGCAGATGATACCACCCTTATGGCAGAAAGTGAAGAGGAACTCAAAAGCCTCTTGATGAAAGTGAAAGTGGAGAGTGAAAAAGTTGGCTTAAAGCTCAACATTCAGAAAATGAAGATCATGGCATCCGGTCCCATCACTTCATGGGAAATAGATGGGGAAACAGTGGAAACAGTGTCAGACTTTATTTTTGGGGGCTCCAAAATCACTGCAGATGGTGACTGCAGCCATGAAATTAAAACACACTTACTCCTTGGAAGGAAAGTTATGACCAACCTAGATAGCATATTCAAAAGCAGAGACATTACTTTGCCAACAAAGGTTTGTCTAGTCAAGGCTATGGTTTTTCCTGTGGTCATGTATGGATGTGAGAGTTGGACTGTGAAGAAGGCTGAGCGCCGAAGAATTGATGCTTTTGAACTGTGGTGTTGGAGAAGACTCTTGAGAGTCCCTTGGACTGCAAGGAGATCCAACCAGTCCATTCTGAAGGAGATCAGCCCTGGGATTTCTTTGGAACGAATGATGCTAAAGCTGAAACTCCAGTACTTTGGCCACCTCATGCGAAGAGTTGACTCACTGGAAAAGACTCTGATGCTGGGAGGGACTGGGGGCATGAGGAGAAGGGGACGACAGAGGATGAGATGGCTGGATGGCATCACTGACTCGATGGACGTGAGTCTGAGTGAACTCTGGGAGTTGGTGATGGACAGGGAGGCCTGGCGTGCTGCAATTCATGGGGTCGCAAGGAGTCGGACACGACTGAGTGACTGATCTGATCTGATCTGACATTCAAGAAGAGAGATTAATAGTTTATTAAAACTATCCTAGTTTGATCAACCTTTGCAGGTGTTCGAAATCTGCTTCAGAAGGAAAAATTATGATGTTTCTGACAGTGGCTAAAAACAAAATTTCAAAGGTCACCAAGCAATCCAAATGCACACACTAAAATCTCTTAAAAGGCAGTTACACTCCTGTTCACCACACCCAAATTACTAACACAGTACCTACAGTTTAAATTTCATGACTTAATGTGAAAAATTAAAAAAAACACCTAAACTCCTCAAACTGAACATAAACATCAGAGAATCTCTCCATCTTTCTGTGGAGAACCTCAAACTGTAACACAGTACTCCTACTCTCTACACCGTCCCCACATCCCTCCTTCTCAGCATAAAGGTGATTCAACTGTAACTGTAGTCAAAAGACAGCTTCTAGAAACCTCTGCTACTCCCAGCAATATTACATTTTTTCTTTTTTAAGTAAAGAGGTTATTCCACACATCTGAAATACTTTGTTGTTATGCATTGGGTATTGTCTCTGTTCTTTATTTTCTAAACTCTGTCTTACCTCCTCTGTTTCAACCTTCACATCATTCCTTTCAACCTAGATTTTCCTTTAATTGGCAAAATTCAGAGAAAATGACAGGACAAGTCTAGGAGGTGGTATTCATTCAGGAAGAGCTGTCCCTGCTCACCTGGTCTCAGCACCAGGAGATGGAAGTTTCTATCAAAGATCACCGTACTGGGAGATTTTTAAGTCAACCCCATCTATCTGACCAGATTTCCTGGCCTTTGCATTATGCTCCTTTCCTGGTTCTCAGACGGTTAAAGATTCCTTACCATGATCATTATCCCAACCACTGGGTATGGATTTAAAATTTGGTTGACAATCTGGTGGGTCAGGGTTCAAACTGTAAGATCTAGAGGCTACGGCTCACTCATCACCCAAAACACTACCTGTGCCTCATTCCTTGTTCATCCCCTCATCTTACTGTGCGTAGGCCTAGCTCCCACCACACCCAGAGCCTGAAGCCTCTGCTCTGAGAACAGGAAATGTTTCTTTTCATTTTTTAAAACCCTATTCACTGCCCTATTCTCACCACCAACAAACACCTGTGTGTGTATGTCTGCACTCACTTGTGTTTAACTCTTTGCGACCCCATGGACTCTAGCCTGCTAGGCTCCTCTGTCCATGGTTTTTCCCAGGCAAGAATACTGGAGTGGGTTGCCATTTCCTCTTCAAGGGGGATCTTCCAAACCAGTGTCTCCTACGCATCTCCTGCATTACAGGCAGATTCTTTACCACTGAGCCACCAGGGAGGCCAGTTGGCACATATTTAATACACAAATGGGTAAATTAATAAAATATAAGTGCATTTTTAAGAGTACCATGTGTTCCACAAAGCTGACCCAGACTGACTAAGTAATTTTCTTTCCTGATTTAAAAGACAGCAAAAGTGACCCAAAGCTCAAGGTGGGAAGTTTTCCTATTTTGTTTGGTCTGCAATATTTTAAATAACATTGGATTTATCCATTCCTTAATGTTTGGGCAGAATTTCCCCCATAAGCAATCCAGGCCTGGTGCTACTATAATGTGTAGCTCTTTGGTTACTTTTACTACCTTTTTTTTTTTTTTTTTGATGGTTACTGATCTGTTTAGATTTTTTATCTCTTCTATAATCAGTTTTTCAATTTTTATTTTCCTTGAGAATCTTAAGTTTCATCAGAGTTCTCAGGGCTTTTTATACATATTGGAGCCAAGTGGTTACTTATGAGTCTCTGAACTTTCTAAGTAGAAAGCTGGATGTTTAAGTAACTTGATGTTTTCTTCAAGAAAAAATGATGAGGGCTGAGAAAGAGGAAAGAATAACATTGGTTTAAAAGCCTAGGAGGAGAGTTTCAGAATAGCACTTTTAGAATAACTCCTAAAATTGTTGGGGATCAATATGAAATCAGTCTCCAAATCCTGTATACCTAACTTACTCAGTGAATGCAGCAAATATGAAGTAGGGCTCTTCTGACTTAGCATATACTGAAAATGCCCAATATATCTCATAAATACTAAGCTTGTTAATAAGCTTCCCTGGTGTCTCAGTGGTAGAATCTGCCTGCCAATGTAGGAGACACGGGTTTGATCCCTGGGTCAGGAAGATCCCCTGGAGAAGGAAATGGAATTCCATTCTGGTATTCTTGCCTGGAAAATCCCATGGACAGAGGGGCCTGGCAGGCTACAATCCACAGGGTAGCAAAGAATGGGACACGACTTGGCCACTAAATAAGAACAAGCTTGTTAATGTCACAGTCCAAGTATTGATTATCAAAATTAATATAAGAATAGTTTCACTTAAAAGAAGACTCATTAGCCTCTCGATCCACAAAATGTAGGATTTTTAGATAAAGGGTACCTCATGAAACATAGTACTCTGAGCTTATCGAGTCTTCTAACATTCCAACTTACACATGATACAATGAAAGAGGTCAGCAGAAGTGACTGTCAACACCTTTTTGTTATTGTTCAGTCACTTAGTTATGTCCAACTTTGCGATCCCATAGACTGCAGCATGCCAGGCTTCCCTGTCCTTCATTATCTCCCAGAGTTTGCCCAAACTCATGTCCACTGAGTCGGTGAAAACATCCTGCCATCCAACCATCTCATCCTCTGTTGTCCCCCTTCTCCTCCTGCCCTCAATCTTCCCCAGCATCAGGGTCTTTTCCAAGGACTTGGCTCTTTGCATCAGGTGGCCAACCACATGGGTCTTTCATATAGCCAGATACCATCTCAGCCAAGCTCTGGTTTGTCCCAACAGACCATATACAATTTTTAATTATGGAAAATATTTAAATGTCATCATGTGTAGTACTTATGAAGCGGCAAAAAAATTCTCATTTTCCTCCTAGAAGATTTGAAAACACGAGAGCGGGGATGGGTCTTGGACACTGTTTAGTTGACACCTGCCTGAAGAGGAAGTGAACAAAATCAACGCTTGACTTCTACTATCTTGATGATCCTTTCTCCAATGTAACTAAAAAACCAATGAAACCGCATCTACAGATAAAACCGATGCTAAATTTTTCAAAACAATCCAGTTCTTCATTTATTTTTAAGTTGTCAGGCTTGCCTTTGGAGGACATTTTAAAAAAGGAATCACATAAATGTAAAGATCACTGTGAAAGTTTAATTTCTCTGGCCTTTTAATTACCCTCTCCTCTAAATGCCCAAAATATCCACAGCAATTAAGTACTAATTACACAATTTCTTTCTTTAAAAGAAAGGGCTGATTTTGAGTCAGAGAACAAAACACATCTGAAACTGGTTAACATATACTTAAGAATCATAGCAGGGCATGAGGGCTATAAGAGAAAGTTTGAAGTTTTCCTTTTTCGTTTCCTTAAAAGGCTTTAAATTTAAGAAATACAGTTATTCACAGAGAAATTATGCAAAATTCCAGTTCATAATGTCTGAAAATGTAAAGAAAAATAACATTCTGACATGGCCTTTTATCTATGAATTTGTCAAAAGGTTTCTAAAATCCTAGGTTAAAATACCTTGTATGACAAAAAAAATCTTTTTAACATCGGTTACATTTTTTACTAAATTGGGGAAGGGCAAAAAAGACACTTCAATACAAATGAAAACTACAGTATATTTTTTCTACTCTAGTATTTTGTTTTTCTATGTGTTTTTTTTTAAATCCCCAAATACTGTTTCATTCAATAACTGGAGTTGTGACCTTCACATCCCATATTTCTATCTTCTCTAGAAGGAAGTTTCACAGGCTTTCTACCTAATTAAAGAATTTAGCAGGGTTTTGATAATAGATATTATTATGCTATGCAAACCATGTGCAAAGGTACATAGAACAGATATGCATTTAATGGGGAGACCGAGATGAATGAAACCTTTAGAGGACCTAAAAATTTCATTATGTCCATTAAGTTCAATCTTTTCCCCCAAAGCCTCTTATCAAAGCCACTAATAAGGAATACAGCTGACTGCTCTGACCTTATCCTTTGTTTATGTCTTTAGGGGACAATACTAGTGAAAACTAAAGTGCCCTAAAGACAGGGAACAAATGGGGGTGGATGTCACAAGTCAGAACAGTGCCAAGTGAGGCAGGGTAGGCTGGTCCCCATTGACTGGTGGTTCTGGAGACAGAGAACATGAACATGGACAACAGAAGCAAAACTCTTCCTTCTGTACCTCACTCTGTTGCTGTTGTTCTACAGTTGTGAAGTCGTGTGCAACTCTGCGACCCCATGAACTGCAGCAGCATGCCAGGCTTCCCTGTTCTTCACTGTCTCATGGAGCTTACTCAAATTTATGTCCATTGAGTCTGTGATGCCATCCAACCATCTCAACCTCTGTTGTCCCCTTCTCCTCTTGCCCTCAACCTTTCCCAGCATCAAGGTCTTTTCCAATGAGTCGGCTCTTCTAATCAGGTGGCCAAAGTATTGAAGCTTCAGCTGTATCACTCTAAATTCTTTTGGTTTAACACCACAAGAGAAGGGACAAGTCAGAAGTCAGCATGGTAGAGTAAAAAAGAATTCAGGGCAAGCTGTTCTGGGGTGGGGTGGGGTAACTGTGATTCGAGGTCTGAGGCAAGTTTCCACTGAACAGAACAGGGGGACTGGAGGGTCACAGAGTCCTTTGTAACTCCAAAATTCTGTGCAATGGATGAATGTCAGCCTTTGTCTGGCCCAGCTCTTTTAGCTGTTGTCACTGATGTGAGAACCTGTTGTGCCTGAACCAATCTTGGTAGACGGAGGCGTATTAGTAGTTCGGAGGCATACAAGAGATCTCTACACACTGATACACAAACACACAACACACAGGACCAAGGAACCCATCTAACAATAACAACAACAGATGTGATCCTCCAATACTTTTTGTTTACGGGGAATAAGATTGCAACCTGTAGCTAATTTTTTGTGGGGTGAGATATTTGATTTTTTGTCCTGTTTCCTGCCCTGCCTGGCATCGCCAACCTACTCTCACAATTGATTCGGGTGGGCGGTGAAAGACATAACCCCCAACCACTGGCCCCAGGAGTGGACACGTGAGCCAGACTAGCTGATCAGAGCCTATTTTTAAGATTGATTATGGGGCAAAGTGAGAAGCACCACTTTCCCCCTGGGATTACGAACTCTACAGAGTAAACAAATTAGCAATTCCCAGGGATCACCTTTGTTTTCTGAGAATGAAGCCTACATTGGAAAAAAGAAACACAAAAAGGAAAAAAGAGGAGACACCGATGACATCGTTTTGTCTTTTAAATTCTAGATGACACCTCAAAAGCAAACTTCTTTGGACGCTGCAGGTATCTCTGAACCAATATTTCTCCCTCTTGTGTGTGCATATAATCTAGTTTGACTGGATCTCTGTCATTTACAACCCAGGTGGTTCTAATTTATCAGCAGTGGCCAAGAAAGCAGATGTTGGATGATGCGAGTTATCTAACCAGAGCAATGGTTGAGGGAAGAGCTGTGGGCTTCAAGCAGGAAGACTACCATCATAAGTGGACAGGCTAACCTGTCTTCAAAGTTCTAAAGAACCTTTCAGCAGCAAACGTGTCTGTGGTTCTTTTCTCTTGGTCCCAGGGAGAAGCATGCACAAGCAAAGTCAATAAGATTAGTAAGTAAAAGGTGGTCCCTCACCTTGACAATTTCTTTAGGAAGGGGAGAACAGACCCCAGATTCTCCACATTCTGCCCCTCAAAATAATGTTCCCGACAGACCCCAGATTCTCCACATTCTGCCCCTCAAAATAATGTTTCTGTTACCCGGAAAACTGCATCTTATTTTAACCTTTAGTTAGGAATTTAAATAGCTGATACTTTTGGAAACATCCAACCATCTTAGTTCCCTTTAGCCTATGTAACCCTCTGTTTCATTTCTAGTCTCTTACCCTCAATGGCTAACATCTGCATGTACACACAGTCTCAGTATTCTGAATCTCATCTGTTCCCACTGCCTATTCTTCACCTGAAGTCATAATTCCATATCACATCATAATCACTTCCCCGGAGCACTGCTGCTTTAAATAGGGAATAAAGCAGCAGGAGTAGACGAACTCTCAGAAACACAGATCCTAATTTCTTACAGCAAAGGATATCCTTCAGTAAGCCTATTTGGCTTTATACAGATTGCACCCTCCTGGAGTCCCACAGAGCAGTACATGAATGCTAGAAAAAGCACCTATGTAAAATATGCTGGTCTGTCCTAAGGCAAGACCAAACACGGCAGGGTGAGGCAGGATGAAGCAAATGTCTCTCAGGTGTCACTCAAAGTAATTGTTAGCTGCTACTAATAGGGCAACATTCACCGGAAAGAATAAAATATCTCTGGAACCATCCTTATTAAGCCAAACTTAACAAGAATTTGCACCGGACAGTGGCTATGGAAGTCACTAATGAAAGTCCCTCCGACGTGGAGAGATGCCAACCCATGGAGGATGAATGTTTGTCTTCAGTCTTTGGTACACACTCTTTCATATTTTCCCTATCATTGCAAACATTCTTGTTGTCTTCTGGCTGTCACTATTTTTCTTTTCTCCCTTGCCTTGTGTCCAAATCTCTCCTCTCACCCCACACTCCCAAAGGAGAGAGAGACAGAGGCTATACAATAAAATATGCTATCATTAATTACTTGAGAGATACAAATTAAAACATCTCCATCAGACAAGATACATTTTCTATTTCACTGATACTAGAAATGGAACAAACCCTTAGCAGAAGGGATAAGGATGGTCACAATGCCTAATTGGTCAATTTCCTTGTGTCTCCAAGCCTAAAAGCGGGCAGCAAGCTCTTTGCATCTTCTGAGACTTCAAATGTACATCAATAAATGTTCATTCTAAGTTAACTATACTTGGAAAGAACTGATTTGTACTTATTTGAAAATTTCATGGAAGGACCCATGTTTGACTTGTTTTATTTATTTTTTATTACATGCCCATAGCAAGTACCTAAAAGGTAACAGTTTGCTGCACCAAAAGAAACAGTGATTAGCTTGTGGTAATACAGCCAGGCTAATGAGTTCAGCGAGCCACCTGAGAAGCACATGGAAGTAGGAAGATGCTGCTAAGAGAGAGCAGATGAGTAAGATGAGTAAGTAAAATTCTATCGCTACTTCAGGAAAAGTTGCTTACAAGCCAGTAGCATTTTCTTCCTATGTTGAGGGTGGCTATTGATTTTTAACATAGTCTGTACCTTCTTTAAAAATGTTCACAGGAGAAGCAGGACCACAGCCTTGAATGCATTTATTTTCACTACCAAGACAATCAAGTGAGATGCCCTAGATGAAAGTGCATTTTAATGGGACGGACAAGGCAATAGTGTGTGTGGGCTGGAGGGGAGGCGTGCTTATCATCATCTTCAACTATTTAGGATATTGTTCCTGGCATGCCTGGTGGTTCAGACAGTAAAGAATCTGCCTGCAATGCAGGAGACCTGAATTCAAATCCTGGTTCGGGAAGATCCCCTGGAGAAGGGATAGGCTACCCTCTCCAGTATTCTTGGGCTTCCCTCGTGGCTCAGCTGGTAAAGAATCCACCTGCAATGCAGGAAACCTGGGTTTGATTCCTGGGTTGGGAAGATACCCTGGAGAAGGGAATGGTTACCCATTCCAGTATTCTTGCCTGGAGAATTCCATGGACAGAGGAACCTGGTGGGCTACAGTCCTTAGGGTCACAAAGAGTCAGACACGACTAACACTTTCACGGTTTTTCACTTCACTTTCCTGGCATGCAGAGAACATACTTGGCAAAAGGTAACTGAAAAGAATGACTGAACAATGAATAAAAGAATTATGAGATCTCTGAGGAAACTGCTAGAAATTACCTGTATTCATTTGCTTGCAATTTGTTTGTAACTTGACCACAGCTACAAAAGCAGGGCCTTCATTTGACTTATATCTAGGGCTTAAAATAGTACATGATTCGGTAACTGATTGTTGGAATAAATACACGAATAAAATACATTTTCTAGTTGGAGGACCTAAAGTCATTTATTCAACGTTGACTCTTCTTAGTACAATGTAATTTTGAGAAATAGGAAATGGATAAATGTACAAGATAGGATAAATCCATAAGTACACCTAAACCTTCAACGAAAAGGAGACTTCCTTTTTCCTTTCCAATATAGTGCCTGGTTAAATCCTGTGTACCTGATTATAAGAGCTGACTTATTGAAAAAGACCTTGATGCTGGGAAAGACTGAAGGCAAAAGGAGAAAGGGGCAGCAGAGGATAAGATGGTTGGATAGCATCACTGACTCAGTGGACATGAATTTAAGCAAGCTCCTGGAGATGGTGAAGGACAGGGAAGCCTGGCATGCTGCAGTCCTTGGGGTCACAAAGTCAGACACGACTTAGCAACTGAACAACAAATCCTGTGCCATGGCAACTGTTCAGTATGTGGTTATGAATAAAGAAAATTTAAGAAAATTATTAGGGTTATGATAAAAGCAATTTATTTTTATTTTTCTCTTCTATCTGAACTCTCGGTTTTAGAGATGTCAGATAAAATACGTATTTTATAAAATGACATATAGAGCACAATAGGTGGAAAATTTTAAATAAGATAAAAAATTTCAGGAGGTCATAATTCTTAAGAAGGGGTAATGTATAAATGATAAGAATCCTTGTCTTTTGAAAGTAGTCCAGATTTGAGGGGAGGAGGGAAGGGAAGAGAAAGGGAGAAAGAAAGAGACACAGAGGGACTGATTGATTTTACTTTCAATTATTTAAAAAAAAATCAAAGTAAAACAAACATGCCTGCAATGTCTCTGCAACAAAATTCAAGGCGTACACAAGAAAACAAGAAAATATAAAATGAGATTAGTAATCTATTTCCATACCTATGTTTTTGATGATTTATCTAAATTTACCTGGTACAGTAATCTAGATCTGATTATTCATTGTGAAGGGAGTATTTACAAGGTAAAAGAACAAACCCATAATGATACTCCATAAGAGGCTTTGGGTTTTCAGGTTTTAACCATAAATAAACATGTATTAATTCAGTACAACATTAAAATGCTTAAA
The DNA here is from genome assembly GCF_032452875.1 of Bos javanicus. Taxonomy (NCBI): domain Eukaryota; kingdom Metazoa; phylum Chordata; class Mammalia; order Artiodactyla; family Bovidae; genus Bos; species Bos javanicus. Next base: position 32,008,565 of record NC_083877.1, on the reverse strand, counting down.
ATGCAGAGAATAACAATTTCTCTGAATACTAATGAGGAAATGCTTCAAAACAGGACTGAGGTTACATAAAGAGAGCTAAATACGAGTTAAGGATCATCTTTGGTATGCTTCACTAAAAGAATTACTGTTAGATCCTAGAGTGCAGAGGAACAGATGAGCCTGTTCCATTTTAAATCCCCTTTCTGAACCTGTTAGCAAAGCGCAGTGACTCCCTTCTGTGCCTCTGCACTGCCTTTGTCAGCGGTGGCCAACGCAGTCTAGCACCTTCAGTTCCTAGAATCAAGGGAGTCAAGCACCTGGGACTAAGTTTAAGCCAAGGGTGGGCCCTTTGCTCTTCCTCCCTGTTTGGGTCTTCCAGTCTTTAGGAAGGAAGCAGAAAAAAACTAGATTAAGCAAAGAAGCGGTGCCAAGGGCTTGACTACCCTTAAGCAGATGGTGCCAAGAGAGTGGTCTTGAAAATATGACTGCTCAGTTGCTGGCTTCAAACAACACACTTGGCCACACGTTACTGGCCACTGAGTGCTCAATATGATCAGATACTTTATAATATTACTGGAACTTCATAGTCTACAAAGTACCCCATGATGCAACACAGGACATTCATTCCAATTGGTTCTGAAGGCATTATACACCAGATTTTTCATTAGATTTTAAAAGGTAATTTCTATCTAATTCACTCTTCTCCATACACTGAATATTTCAGTTGTTGTTCTTATACAAAAAAAAAAACTTGTTGCTTTTACATATCAAAATTTAATTTAGTAATCTGAGGCCACTTTCCTAATTTATCAGGTGTCTTCAACTCTTACTGGAGAATATTTATGGTATACCCCCTCTTAAAATTATCAACCATTTACAACACATTCAACTCAAATCTTCAGGTCATTAATAAAAATACTGAATACTAAGACTTAAAACAGATTTCTTACAGGACTGTTTTCAACATCCTTTCCCAATTTGACATAAGATCATTTGACTTCCCTTGGCTAAGTCTTGTTCATTTTGGATCAAAAATTATGTAATCCAATATCGCTTAATTTTTTTAACCTAAAAAAATACGCCATGCAAACTCTTAATTTAAAATAGATGTGTACAATAATACAATCTGTATAGAACCTTGAAAAATTACCACATTTAAAATGAAGAAGAGGATCTAATTCCTGGTAGAGTGCTTTATGGTTGCTATGATCAGTTATCACATGTATGCCTTTTGAGGCTTACTTTTTAATGCCTAAGAGATGTTGAAAGAAATAACAATCTGTAATAAGATTCCACGTTGGCAGACAAACACATACATACCTGCTAGATTTTAAAAAATCATACTCATATGATGACAATTCACTTTTGGCATAAAAATAATAAAAGCTCAATATTTCATTTTCAAGTGAAAGTACTAGGCAATTCCATACATGAGACAAAAATACCTAACATGAATTTTTCTAACCATTCTTTTCAATATATAAAGCATTTTATGGACAATATTTCTTTTGTTTCCTTCTCTCATAAGGCCTAGATTATGGTTAATATCTCATGACACCAAAAGTAATACTGCAACAGATATTAAAGTATTTTTTCAGCCACTTATGCTATAAAATATTAATTGTAAGCCTGTGCATGTGCTGTATATACAAGGGATTAGGTAACTGAGTTCCTGCTCAGTTCTAAATCAATAAAAGATAACATGCACAGCATCGGTCATCATTTGCTTTTCCTTTAGTACATAATAACTGCAAGTGGAAGATTTTTAAAAATATATATTTAAGCACTCACGGAGATATATGCTGGAGAAGACGTAAGCAATACTTACCTAGGAAGGATAGGTTTTTCTCCAGAAGCAAGTCCCTCAGCAGGACTTCATGCTCATGACCAATGGCACTGGGAAGTCTTAGTTAAGGAGCGTAACATTGGTAGAATTATACCACCAGAAAAAATTGCTAATACCAGGGCTATACTTTGAGATGAAATGGAAAGTAGAGGTAATTATGAACATCCTTTATGCTATGCTAAAAACCCCTCAATTCAATTTAGGACCATTTATTAAGCACTAAGTGCAGTAGAGAATACCAACCAGCTTTTGCCCTAAGAATTTCTAGTCTTACAAAGTCCCATAAATCTTCTGTGAGTTCATGCTTGTCACAAAGCCAGCATTTAGCAGCTCTTATTTTCCCAGTCCTGATGCTGGGAAAGATTGAGGGCAGGAGGAGAAGAGGATGTCAGCGGATGAGATGGTTGGATGGCATCACTGACGCAATCAACATGAACTTGGGCAAAGTCAGGGAGATGGTGAGGGACAGGGAGGCTTGGTGTGCTGCAGTCCACGGGGCTGCAGAGTCAGACACAACTGGGTGACTGAACAACAACACTTCACTTCTAGTCTATGATTGGTGATCTTCTGTGACTTGGGGAACCAAACAACTGACTTGTTGAGAAGTATATGTACTCTGGAGGAAAGACATCCCAGTAAATGGCTGTGGGTTAGTGCGTCAGTTCAGAGGCTGTTTCAAGTCTTTCTCTTGTGTGTGCAAGTTTTCACCATTATATTATGTATATAAATATATACATATGCTCATATAAATTTTTTGAGTGCTAATATGAGGCAGGCAATATATCAAGTATGTTATTTTCAGTGTATTTACGTATGTTTTTCATCCTCACAGTTATTATTATCCTTATATTATAGATGAGGAAACCAAGGCTTAAAAAGGAATTTATATAAGATCATGTGGTCAATGTGTGGCAGAGCAGAGAATCAGAACAAAATCTCTGCAAAGCCTATATCTATGACCTCTGTAGAGCTACTTAAAAATATTAAAAATAATTACATAAAAATAATTGCTATTAGCTAATGCTGCTGCTGCTGCTAAGTCGCTTCAGTCATGTCTGACTCTGTGCAACCCCACAGATGGCAGCCCACCAGGCTCCTCTGGTGTGTACAAAGTGTGAAAAGGAGTTTTATCCTATTCTCATACTATAATTTTGTCAAAGGTGTTTGGTAATACAGGCAGACTTTGGAGATACCATGGGTTCAGTTCCAGAATAAAACAAATATTGCAATAAGGCAAGTTACATGAATTTTTTGGTTTCTCAGTGCATATAAAAGTTACTATTACACTATAGCCTATTAAGTGTTCAACAGCATTATATCTAAAAAATACATATACCCTAATTAAAAAATACTTTATTGCTAAAAAATTGCTACCATCACCTGAGCCTTCAGCGAGTCCTTATCTTTTTGTAATTATAATACCACAGATCATCACAGCAAATACTATAATAATGAAAAACATTAAAATACTGTAAGAATTACTAAAAAGTGACATAGAGACATCAAGTGAGCAAATGCTATTCGGAAAATGGTGCCGACTCAAGGCAGGGTTGCCACAAACTTTCAATTTGTAAAAAACATAATATCTGCAAAGCACAATAAAGTGAAGCACAATAAAATGAGGTGTGCCTGTAATTCTTTAATTCTCCATCTCACTAATGTCAATCTGGTCTTATCACTCCTTGGCTTAACAGAGATTCTTTAGTCCTGATCATGCACTACAAGAATCCAACTTAAATCAAATAAAGCTTAAAAATTACCTGTAAAATTCTTAGACAATCATCCTGTCATTTATCAATACATACAAGTGGAAATTATTCAAATCTTAGAATTCAAGAGGTGGGACCACTCATATACATCATCAAAACAAGTCCCAAGTCTTCATCACTGTCTTTTTCTTTCTGTTGTCCCTCCTCCCCATGCACAGGACTGTGCTTACTTCTCACTGAAAACAAATGTTTAAATCATAAAATTTCACACATTCATAGAGTCCACTGAAGACATCTGATGAATCTCTCTCAATGGTCTCTCATTACTACGGGCATCCCATGTTTCAGAACTAAATAATTTACTTCCAGTCCACATAAATGTGCTCTCACTTTTATTGCTGTGAATTATTTACATCTAAAATGTTGAATCATGAAACTGATGGTACAGGAGTGAAATCCAGAGCACATCAAGCTTCCTGTATCATTATCTTTCCTTATTCCACAGTTCAGGTCTTTGTCTAACATCTGTGTCCTGAAGTCACACTTTGCAAAGTTGAGGTGGCTGGTTTCTCACACCTTTTGTGTCTGTGAATATAACTTGTGGCAGGAAAATAACATGTAGGTGGACATGGTTATATAGGAAAAACTACAGTAGACACCAAAAGAAAAAGAAAGCAATGACAATTTATATACTCTTTGCGATCTAGGGTGCTATTTTGGTGTCTTATTAATAAATCACCAATTTACTTTACTCTCCTTACACAAATGCCTACATGTAACATTTTCATAATGGAGTAAAAGGTTCTGCACCTATTTTGTTTATTAAATGTGTGCTTTCTTTCTAACAAAATGATGTAATTTGCCAAGGGTAAGCAATGTAAACATTACCAAATTATCAGAGCAACATACAAATAGCATTTGCACTCATATGAAAATCCAATCATTTTTATTCAGTGTGAAATAAAATAATTCCTGTTGATCAGCCTTGAAAACAGCTAAGCAAGTGTATTTACGTTACATTAAACTGCCACTATCTCAATGCAAAGATAAAATCAATGCTCTATAAACTCCCCAGCCTGTTTTATTCTGCATGGTAAAAGCAATCACTAATTTGAAACTTTGCAAAGATATATATACATGTTGATTATGTTTTGTTTGATATAAACATGTATAAAATACAAAATCTAGAATATAAAGTTTATAAAAACAGTAATTTTACAAGTGATAGGCATAATGGAGCTGTGAAATTATAATCTAGCCAGTGAATACAATTTATAGACGTATATCATTATCTTTATCAATTGAAATCAGGTACTACATTAAATTCTACTGGCAGTAGCACAACCAAAAAAGAAAAGTGGATGATGGCAAAAATATAAGGAAAAAAATCCAGACCGAATTTATAATGCTTCATAAGCAGAAACACTTAGACTTTCTCTATAATAATACCTATTATTGATGTATGGCAGTGACCATGGGGCAAAACTTGTAAATAACCTCACAGGCCATTTTCTTCACCAGCAATACAGCAATCTAGTTTCCCGTAAGCATCTCAACTATTACTGAAAAACAGCCTCCTGGCATTTACAAAGCAGTTGACTTCATACTTTAGTCCATGCATACATAATTAGATAGTTATATTTAAAATCAATATGCAATCCTTCAAAAGACATTATGCTTTTAAAACCTTAACTTTAAATTGATTTTTAACTATTTTATGTGCTTTAAAATTAACATGTAATTCCACCCCAGATACTCTAAGATGGTGTTAGTTGTTTTGTGGATGTGCTAAACTTTATCACTGTGGCTACGTGGGGGTTGGCATTCCAACAATTTCTAACACTATCGTTAATTTTACACTGAAAATGGAAGCATAGTTTTACTTTGGTCTAATAAAAGGTTGGACTTACAACAATGCTGTGATTTTATTAAGTTAGACTGAGAACATATTAGGAGAATAAAATACAAAGGGCTATAATATAGATACTGAGTATTCTTAAAAGTGGGCTCTGTTGAAAGATTTATTTTTCAAAGGTTAACTTCATGAAAAAAAGAAAATGAATCATTTTTTTTCTTTTACAATAATTTCACTAACTCTAAGCCTTCATGAAACAAGGTGGAATACAAACACACACACACACACACACACACACACACACACTTGACTAGCAAAGCTTCTTAAAAAAAGCCTCCTGATTGGTAACCACTGAGTCATAACTGGTCACAGTGCCATCTGTGCTAATAAAACCCAGGAAGGGCATGTTGTATTATTAAAAAATATAAGACTCATGGACTCAGGTAGATATCATTTCCATTAAAAATTACTAATTATTTACTCTTTACACAGAATGTTTTAGCCAAAGATTATAAAAATTCTTAGTGTTGCCACAATACTACTAAATGTATTGATTAACAGGGTCCTACTTCACAAAGTAGTTACTGTCCACTCAACTCCTATTTGGGCTTCCCAGGCGGCGCTAGTGGTAAAGAATCCACCTGCCGATGCAGGAGACACAAGTGATGCAGGTTCAATCCCTGGGTTGGGAAGATTCCAACATACAGCAGGAAATGGCAATCCACTTCAGTATTCTTGCCTAGAAAATCCCACTGACAGAGGAGCCTGGCAGGCTGTAGTTCACGGGGCCACAAAGAGTCGGAAACAACTGAAACACGTGTGCATGTACACGCACACACACACACACACACACACACACACACACAAATCCTGTTTGATGAAGCAAGCATTAACTCTTTAGTAATTTCAATGTCTTTAATGAAAAATGACTGGACATCTGTTCTCCTAGCCTTAAACTCAGTCCAGAGGGAAAAATTAGCTTGGTTTTCTCTAAAAATGTTTATTAGGGACCCAAGCGACAGCTCAGAATATAATCAACATCTAAGCAGTAAGAATCTACTGCCCTTTAAAACCTGATGGTCTCTGGTGGCAGTTTAATCGCATCATCCCTTAACTACAGGCTCAAAATTTATTCTCAACTAAATTTGGTTCATTTCAAATAGAAATTTATTCATATTTGAAAAAATGTTCACTGAAATGCTTAGATACATTCTAAGACAGTGTGCTACCTGCCTGTGACTCTATCTTTAAACTCACTGAAAACCAAGCAGGTTGAAATAAGCATGAGAACATGCGACTGCTGAACTGACATCTTCCCAGTGCCTATCTGATTTTTTTTAAGCTGTAGAAAAGAATGGTCTGCAGTGACCCTCCAGTTGATTGAATATAAAATAGAAGAGTATGAAATGTGTTTTGTGAAGCAGAACTTTATGTCAGGTTAAAGCTAGCCACATCTCCTCCACTGAGTCTAAGCTCGTCAATTGTGCACCTAAAATTTTATGGGAAAGGATACTGTTTGATGCAGTCCACCAGTGGTCCATAACAGCAGTCATTCACGATGCACTGCAGACAAATAAGAGGAAGGGTCTGGGATGGAGCGACTACAAAAACTGTCAGACAATATACTAAAAGCAGTAATTACTTTTCTTAAAAAAATTTTTTTAAAAAAAGCTATCAAAAGACTGTTCAGATTTAATCACAGAAAACAAAAATTGCATGCTTTTTATTCACTATAAAAGCAAGCTATTAAAAAGTGAAATGCTCTTCTCACAAATATTGCATTGCCATTTATGGTGCACCCTGACCTCAGTGATAGTTTATGATGACAGTAATTAAATGAGGTTTAAAATCCTTTACTCTGCTAGGCAGATAACAGCATTGCCACTGAAAATAGACAGCTGTGATTAATACCTGATAGACCTGATTTGCTAGAACTCCATCTGGAATCTGAGAAGGGTCCCGCAGCATACTATTTATAACAGACTTGGAGGCTGCAGAAGAAAAGAGATGAACTGTTAGCAGACAGTCAACATACTTTTAATACAACATGAAAAGTGACATATACCTATAAATACACCAACCATGAAAATGAAAACACTACTGATACTAATCATTTTTTCCCTTTTTTTTCAAATCTCAGAGAAGCTTTTAATTAAAACATTTTGCCAAGTTTATAAGCCACATTGACAGATTTGAAGATGACCTAATGTTTCCAAGGTAAATTCACAAGTACAGACCTAAAGCATATGTCTCTTCGCAGATAAATTAGCTTTGGAAAAGCCCACTTGGGGGGAAAAAAAACAATCAGAAAAGAAAATATTTTCCTTCTGCAGGTAAGTATGTTATAACCAAGCATATGTAGCTGGAGAGTTTAGTGAAGGCAGGTCAGATGCAAAGACTTCAGTGACGTCAATAAAAACTACCTTCAGCCAAGAAAGCATCTCTGAATCTAAATCTTTCTAAAATAATTCTCAACTGCCATGAAATGTTATGTCCATTTCACAGGTAAGGAAAGTAGGTAAAACTGACACAATTGAACAAATCTTAAATAAGAGAAAAAATACATATATACACACACAATTGTACAATTATATACAAATTTTTGTCCCAAAGTATGTCTCATCATACCCAATTCCAAATTAAGCTGACCTTATCCCGGGGGAATGCAGTGGAAGGGGCTATAGGAGGCATCTTACGAAGTGTGGTATATCAGATCACATCTTTTGAAAAGCGAGGCAGGAGATCCTGACTTCACTGCTTACTGGAGGCATGCAGAACCCAGTGGCCAGAACTCGTCTTCCTCAGCATGGGGGGAAGGCAAGTCTCTAGACTGAAGCTAAGTCAGGTATTGCCTAAGAATCAATTCTTTCAAGTCCTCCGGTGGAATCATTCCCAAACAATTAGCAAAATAGCTTATAGGGTCTGATCCATACAAGCACAAACTAAAAAATATACTGGATAATTATCTAGTTAAGAGAATAAAAACATGCCACAGAGCTACATCATCATTCAGGTTCTGAGATAGTTTTTCATCCTTTTTTTTTTTTTTTGAATGATTTGTTCCTTATCAAGTTCAGTTCCATAAGAACACTGACAGACATGATAAATGTTAGGAAATTCTGTGGAAAGAAATAGGGAAATTACATCTTTCTCACTTAAGCACGCTGCACAAGGAAATGAGTGCACAAGGAAAAAAAATGAAGCACAATTATTTTAATTATTTCCTATTCTTAGTTACCTAACTGCATGTGTATAACAATGCTATGTAGTTAGTTGCTATTTGTAAAATGTTTGCACTGCAAGCGGGGAGGCATATTTGGAGTCTCAAAAAGATCGTCATCACTGAAGGAATATTATCCAGCTCTGCAACCTGGCAATTATTGAGCCTCTCAAATTCAGGGTCTTCATCTGTAGAATGTGATAATGTTATCTGACCTGACTACCTTTAAGGGTTCTCATATGAGTCTCTAGAGGAAACAGTGACAACACTACGGTTTTAGTAATTTTGTTAAAGCAATAGTAAGTAATATCAAGAAAAAAATCAGCCTTACGCATTGACTTTGAGTAAGCTTAAGTTCAGTTCAGTCACTCAGTTGTGTCTGACTCTGTGACCTCATGGACTGCAGCATGCCAGGCTTGCCTGTCCATCACCAACTCCCGGAACATACCCAAACTCATGTCCATCGAGTCAGTGATGCCATCCAACCATCTCATCGTCTGTCATCCCCTTCTCATCCTGCCTTCACTTTTTCCCAGCATCAGGGTCTTTTCAAATGAGTCAGTTTTCACATCAGGTGGCCAAAGTATTGGAGTTTCAGCTTCAGCAGCAGTCCTTCCAATGAACACTCAGGACTGATCTCCTTTAGGATGGACTGGTTGGTTCTGCTTGCTGCCCAAGGGACTCTCAAGAGTCTTCTCCAACACCACAGTTCAAAAGCATCAATCCTTCAGAGCTCAGGTTTCTTTATAGTCCAACTCTCACATCCATACATGACTACTGGAAAAACCATAGCTTTGACTAGTCGGACCTTTGTTGGCAAAGTTATGTCTCTGCTTTTTAATAAGCTGTCTAGGTTGGTCATAACTTTCCTTCCAAGGAGTAAGCGTCTTTTAATTTCATGGCTGCAGTCACCATCTGCAGTGATTTTGGAATCCAAAAAAATAAAGTCTGTCACTGTATCCACTGTTTCCCCATCTATTTGCCATGAAGTGATGGAACCAGATGTCATGATGTTAGTTTTCTGAATGTTGAGTTTTAAGCCAACTTTTTCACTCTCCTTTTTCACTTTCATCAAGAGGCTCTTTAGTTCTTCTTCACTTTCTTCTATAAAGGTGGTGTCATCTGCACACCTGAGGTTGTTGATATTTCTCCCAGCAATCTTGACTCCAGCTTGTGCTTCATCCAGCCTGCATTTTGCCTGATGTACTCTGCGTATAAGTTAAATAAGCAGGGTGACAATATACAGCCTTGACATACTCCTTTTCCTATTTGGAACTAGTCTATTGTTCCATGTCCAGTTCTAACTGATGCTTCTTGACCTGCACACAGATTTCTCAGGAGGCAGGTCAGGTGGTCTGGTATTCCCATCTCTTTAAGAATCTTCCACAGTTTGTTGTGATCCACACAGTTAGCAGAAGTAGATTTTTTTCTGGAACTTTCTTGCTTTTTCAATGATACAACAGATGTTGGCAATTTGATCTCTGATTCCTCTGCCTTTTCTAAATCCAGCATGAACATCTGGAAGTTGATGGTTTACATACTGTTGAAACCTGGCTTGGAGAATTTTGAGCATTACTTTGCTAGTGTATGAGATGAGTGCAATTGTGTGCTAGTTTGAACATTCTTTGGCATTGCTTTTCTTAAGTTAGACTTAATTATTTCAGAAAGAAATTACCATGGTTTAGTGGAACAAAAACTGGGAATACAAAGCAGCGAACTGTCTTACATTGCTCTCACATGCTCAGTCCGGTCTCTCTGTGACCCAATGGACTGTAGCTCACCAGCTCTTTTGTCCATAGGATTCTACAGGAATGAATACTGGAGTGTGTTGCCATTTTCTTCTCCAGGGGATCTCCCTGACCCAGGGACTAAACCCGTGTCTCCCGAATTGGCAGGCAGATTCTTTACCCACTGATCCATTGTAAACTCACTCTGTTTCCCCAACTTAATTCGAAGGCCAGGACAGTAGGAGGGGACCAAAGCAATCACTCACATACTGGTCACCTTCTCTGAAGGACTGCACTCACTCTGATCTGCTACTCAATCACACATCGATAGTAATGGCAGACACTCCTCTGCAGTACCTCTGATGCTATCAGTATCTCATGGAAACAAAAGCACCTTGTCCACATGTTCCTGGTCATTGCTAAGTTGTTACACTGCTAACCCTCATACCCATGTGAGAAGAAGATTACTAAATGACCAGACAGCATACCTAAAAATATGCTATTTCCCTATCCTAGGGAAAATTACTGACCTCATATCAAACTATATGCAAACTCATTGCTAAAATCATAATGGTCCTTTTTAAAAGAAGAGGGACAATACCCTAGGACAGAAAAAAAAAATTAGGTCATTTGTTTTATGAGGGAAGAAAGGGAAATCTTACAGGAAAAAGAAACTGATGACATCATAGTTTTCCTTACAATATACATTATAGAACAGTGTGCTTATCAGAAGCAAGAATCATAGCCAATAAACTTAAAAAAATAGTTTGAATATATTGAATAGAACACTATTCAAATCAAAGGAAGCTTGCAAAGGGAAGTCAGTGATTTGAAATTGAATAGTAAAAACTATATATATTGAGTCCACGTTCATTTAAAACTCAAGAAAATCTCTTTTCTTGTCTTGCAACTGGCCGTTTCTCAGAGCAGGAGATAAAGTGCTAACACACAGGACCTCCAGGCCAAGGCTCCAGGTGCAGGACATGTCTGCACTCCATGTCTGGGTATTTGCACTCAGACATGAGTAGGTCTACCTCCCAGATCAAGCCAGAGTGCAAGCATACATTTACACACAAACTCTGAAGCTTAGGACACGCCCAGTGAGTGAAGTGAGAGTCACTCAGGCGTGTCCGACTCTTTACACCCCCATGGACTATACAGTCCATGGAATTCTCCAGGCCAGAATACTGGAGTGGGTAGCCTTTCCCTTCTCCAGGAGATCTTCCCAACCCAGGGATTGAACCCAGGTCTCTCGCATTGCAGGTGGATTCTTTACCAGTTGAGCCACTAGGGAAGCCCAGGAAATGCCAAAGGGAGGAATAATAACATCAACCAGATAAGGAAGAGCAACTGGACAATCCTGGGGTGGCTGGGAGTATGAGGCCTCAAAGAAGCCCATGCCTTTCATGGAAACTGTCCCTAGGCCAGCCATGACCTTCATCCATTGTGCGTCCATCTATTTTGACCATCTGTGGATAGGAGTCTTGTTCTCTCCAACCACTCCTAAAGGCATTCATTCTGTTGATTTCACAGTTTAACCCTGCCACTGCTTCAACTGCTGGGATTTCAAGTATCAAGCCTGTTCAAAGCAAGAATGCATGAGTCACTTGCAGCAAGATGCACTAGGAGAGGAGAGGACTGGTACCTGTTCAAGCACACTATACAGAGTACAGGGGCGATAGGCAATGCCTGGACTATGACATGCATGTGTGTGCGCTAAGTCGCGTTAATTGTGTCTGACTCTTTGTGACCCCATGGACTGTAGCCCATCAGGCTCTCCTGTTCATGGGATTTCCCAGGCAAGAATACTGGAGTGAGTTGTCATTTCGTTCTCCATATTGTGGAATATTTTGAACACAAAGAGGCCAGGATCCTAATATAATAAACATCTATGTCCCACCTTTCTGGGCTTCCCAGGTGGTGGTAATGGTAAAGAGACCACCTGAGCATGCGGGAGACATTAAGAGACCTGGGTTTGATCCTTGGGTTGGAAAGATCCCCTGGAGGAGGGCATAGCAACCCACTCCAGTATTCTGGCCTGGAGAATCCATCTTTCTAAATTAACTTCTGGACTGGCAATTAATACTAAGATAGCCCAATACTAATTTGTGTAAACTTTTAAGTTGATCAATTTGCTAGAAATTGCTTTGTTTTATTAGTATTTTCAAGAAAACAAATTTCAGGTTTTTTCTACTCCTCCACTTCTTCAAAATTCATTTATTCTTTTGTGATCATTATTTCCTGCTTTCTTCTTTGAGTCTTCTATATTTATTAATACTTTACTATGTGTATTAAATAAAATTTCAAGCTTTAACACACTTTTTAAGGCTACAATTTTTTCCTCTAAATTCTCTTTTAGCTACATGTCACAAGTTCTGTTGTCACTTACAAATATTTTGTAGCTCCTATTATGACTTATATCTTTGATTAATACATTATTTTAGAGCATTTCATTTTTAATATTCCATTTGATTAGATTGTGGCAACCCCCAAATTATTTTAATTTGGAAATATATGCTTGACTTTCTTTGTGTTCTTGTATGTGACCTGATTTTTATGAATGTTTCAAAAATCACTGTAGTTCCTATTTTAGAGGTATAGGGTTAAGGTATGTCTAGTATAGCAAGATTTTTAATTGTATTATTCAAATCTTCTATATTTTTACTAATATTTTCCAAACTACATATGTACTATTCTACTTCTACTGTCAATTTGTCAGCTTCTCCATATAATTCTGTCAATGTTTGCTTTTTATATTAAGAGGCTATATTGTTGGGTGTACAAACTCATTGTTCTAAGAATGAAATTTTGTCTTTTGGCATCATCATGACCTTCTTAATCTCGTGTGTGTGTGTGTGTGTGCACGCGCACACGCGCGTGCGTGTGTGTGTGTTAAACATAAAATTACCTAGTGGTGATACTGCTGCACCACTTTTCTTTTGAATAGTATCTATCTAATACATCTGGTATTTCATTTATTTAAACTTCACTGTATCATTATGTCTTAGGTCTGACTCTTATTAATAGCATTTAGCCAGATTTCCTAAAATCAAATTTGGAAATCTCTCCTTTTTTAAGAGTGAGTTTAATCTACCTGTAACTGAGACATCTGGACTTACCCTACCCTCTTACTCTCCATGCTCTGGTAACCATTTTCTTCCCCTTTCCTATCTACTACCTCTACATTGATTACGTTTTCTTTATGCCCTCTCTCTGTCTTTATTCACTGAAAAATATCAATAATACGGTTTTTTAAATTTTTATTTCTTTGTTTTTGGCTGTCCTGAGTCTTCATTTCCATACTTGCAGTGAGCAGGGGCTCCTCTTCTTGTGGTGTGCAGGCTTCTCATTGCAGTGGCTTCTCTTGTTGAGGAGCACTGGCTCTAGAAACACAGGCTTCAGTAATTGGAGTGCATGAGATTAGTTGTTCTGCAGCATGTGGGATCCTCCTGGACCAGGGACTGAATCTGAGTCCCCAGCATTGACAGGCAGATTCTTAACTACTGGACCACCAGGGAAGTCCAATAATATAGTTTGTATCTACTTGTTTAGTAGTTCTCTCAACATTTTTTCTAATCTAATCATACCTCCTTGGTAATTCTTAGTGTAAGGAACTTAGAATGCACTCATTCCAACCAGAAAGTCTCCCTTCTTCATCAGCTTCCATGCTGCTGCTGCTAAGTCACTTCAGTCGTGTCTGACTCTGTGTGACCCCATAGACGGCAGCCCACCAGGCTCCCCTGTCCCTGGGATTCTCCAGGCAAGAACACTGGAGTGGGTGGCCATTTCCTCCTCCAATGCATGAAAGTGAAAAGTGAAAGTGAAGTCGCTCAGTCGTGTCCGACTCTTAGCGACCCCATGGACTGCAGCCTACCAGGCTTCTCCGTCCATGGGATTTTCCAGGCAAGAGTACTGGAGTGGGGTGCCATTGCCTTCCCTGAGAAAAAGAATGAGTAGAAGAGAATTCTTTCTGTCTGACTGCCTTTGATTTGGGACATCGGCATTCTCCTTGCTTTGAACTAGACCTAAAATACTGGCCCCTCCTGAGTCTCAAGTCTGCAGGTCTTTGGACCAGCACTAGGCCACTGGCTGTCCTGTGTCTTTAGCTTCCTGACTAACTATAGATCTTGGGATTTATTAGCCTCTATTATCATGTGAACCAATTTCTTATAATCTCTCTCTCTCCCCGCTGACGTCTCCCTCTCACACTCTGTCTCTCTACACACACACAGACACACACACACACACTCTTGGTTCTGTTTCTCTGGAGAATCTTCACTTACATAGTCTCTTTCTACTTTTAAAAGTATTTTTAAACATTCAATGTTTATTTAAATTTATCAACATGTTTGTCAATTTCCTCTTTCAGTGCTGCTTCTTGAATGCCACATTCCAATTTTAGATTCAATATTCAAAATTGGATATTGTTACTAAAGCACCTCATTTATGAGGGCTTTCAGCTAGGATCACTGAGTAGCAAGATCTTTGGTTCTGCCTTATCTGAAACTATCTTCACTGAGTTCTCAGTCTTGAATGATAATATAGCTGGGTACAGAATCACATGCTAAGAATCAGCTCTTTGAAGATATAATTCCATTGTCTCTTGACATCTATTACTGATGAGAACTCTATTGTCAGATGAATAGCTGAAATTATAGTACATTTATAAAACAGAATATTACTCAGCCATAAAAGGAACAAATTTGAGTCAGTTGTAGTGAAGTGGATGAATCTAGAATCTCTTATACAGAGTGAATTAAGTCAGAAAGAGAAAAAACAAGTATTGTATATTAATGCATATATATGGAATCTAGACCCTGATAGGTCAGTTGGTAAAGAATCTGCCTGCAATGCAGGAGACACCGGTTTGATTTCTGGGTCAGGAAGATCCCCTGCAGAAGGAATAGGCTACCCACTCCAGTATTCTGGCCTAGAGAATTCCATGGACTGTACAGTCTGTGGGGTTGCAAAGAGTCGGACACGACTGAGCGACTTTCACTTTCACTTCATGGAATCTAAAAAAATGAGGTGGATGAAACTGGAGCCTATTATACAGAGTGAAGTAAGCCAGAAGGAAAAACACCAATACAGTATACTAACGTATATAATTGGAATTTAGAAAGATGGTAACAATAACCCTGTGTACGAGACAGCAAAAGAGACACTGATGTATAGAACAATCTTATGGACTCTGTGGGAGAGGGAGAGGGTGGGAAGATTTGGGAGAATGGCATTGAAACATGTGAAATGTCATGTATGAAACGAGATGCCAGTCCAGGTTCAATGCACGATGCTGGATGCTTGCAGCTGGTGCACTGGGACGACCCAGAGGGATGGTGTGGGGAGGGAGGAGGGAGGAGGGTTCAGGATGGGGAACACATGTATACTAATTAAATAATTTTCTATTAAAGAAAAAAAAAAAAAACAGTACTGATGAACATAGTAGAGAATGGACTTGTAGACACAGTGGGGGAAGATGAGGCTGGGAAGAATTAAGAAGGCAGCACAGATATATATGTGTGTGTATGTATATATATGTGTGTGTGTCTGTGTATATATACTGTCATGTGTTAAAAAAGATAGTGGGAAGTTCCTAAATAACAAACAGCCCAACCTAGCACTCTGTGATGACTAGAGGAGTGGGATGGCGGGGAGGGGAGGAAGGCTCAGGAGGGAAGGGATATAATTATAACTGATCCATGCTATTGAACAGCAGAAATCAACACAAAATTGTAAAGCAACTTTCCACTAATAAAAAAATATATAGAATTTAAAAAAGAATTCTGCTGCTGCTGCTAAGTCGATTCAGTTGTGTCCGACTCTGTGCGACCCCATAGACGGCAGCCCACCAGGCTCCGCTGTCCCTGGGATTCTCCAGGCAAGAACACTGGAGTGGGTTGCCATTTCCTTCTCCAATGCATGAAAGGGAAAAGTGAAAGTGAAGTCGCTCAGTCGTGTCTGACTTCACGACCCCATGGTCTGCAGCCTACCAGGCTCCTCCACCCATGGGATTTTCCAGGCAAGAATACTGGAGTGGGGTGCCATTGCCTTCTCTGAAGAAAGAATTCTACTGTCAGTCTAATAGTAATCCCTATATAGGTAATTTGTCTTTTATTTCTGGTTGCTATTAGAATTTCCTTTGTTATTCAATAGTTTCATCACTGTGTACCTGGATACGGCTCTTTTTAGTTAGCCTGCTTGGAATTAGCTGTTTTTCATGAGCCTAAGGATGACCACATTTAACTAGATTGAAAAAAATGAGTCATCTTAGCTTTGGTCTCCAATTTTTTTGGAAAGCTTATATTAGACATCTTTTAGAAGGTCTTATCTCCTGTCTCCTACCCCTATAAAGTGTTTATATTTTCCATCTCTTCATCTCTTGTGTTATACTGAAGTTGATTTCTTCAGATCCATCCTAGAATCCACTAACTTTTGTTCTAATCTAATCTTCCAATTTTGATTTCTTGTATGTAATTCAACAGTTGACTCACCAAATGAGCTTTTAATTTCAGTGACAATGATTTCATTTCTAAATTATTTTTGTTTTTTCAATGTGTTTTCATACTATTGTCTTTTGTTTATCCAGTCATGGTCTTTCTTTTTACTTATTCAATCAGCTCATATATTAATTTTGTAGCTTTCAAATGTCATCATATAGATTAAATTTATAGTGTCTTCATTTTCTCATCTCTAGTCCATAGTATACCATTTCTCTACCTATCTATTGACCTGCCTACCTATTTACCTATCTTCCCTTTGACAGTGGTTTCCTCACTTGCTTTGTAAATTTTTACTGTGAGCTTATTTTCAGAAAGAATTGTTTGACCTGCGCTGTGGAAATAACCATGACAAAGTAGTTTCATGTTTACTTTTGCAGAGACTGGTTTTATTGTTAATTTCTTAGTTCAGACTTCCTACAGTAAATAAGAGTGCAAATCTGAACCTATACCCACAAATGGCTGACCTATTTCTAATTTCACTCTCCCCTCCTAATACTCTACAACCCAAGTCCATAGGCAGTAAGCAAGTCTCCCTGACATTTTCTCCAGGCAAGTGGAGTTTCCCAGTCTTTTTTTTTTTTTTAAATGGTTTGGGTTATATGTTGAAGCTCAATTCCAGCTCCTGGCTGCACATCTTTCCCGATGGGGGGTGTGGGGTTTAAAAATCCCAGCCCCTGGCCTTTTATGACTATATCTAAAGCTAACAATTCTTATGGACTTACATGGCATGAGCTCCTGTTCACCACTCCAAATACACATTCTCTCTCCACTTTTTGATTTCTTTGTTGTTGTTTTTTTGGTCTATCATTTCTTTGTCATGGCAACACAGCCCAACAACCAAAAATTATTTTGTTATGCTCCTGAAGTTTTTGGAAACCCTCCAATAGGAAGTTTAAAAGAAAGCTTGTTTGTTATTTTTCTGGAGTTAAAATTATATAAGTATATATATTTAAATAAAGTCCTCCCATAAAGTTGCAGCCCCAAACAATTGCAAGAAGGGCAGGTGGCAAATATGTTGAGTAGGCTGGAGAGTGGAACCACCAAAATCACTCGTGAAGTCCTCTCTTTTGCATGGTGTCTGAGCCAGGCAGGGGACTGAGAGAATGGTCATTGGCGGCTAGAAAATAAATTGTTACCCTGATCGCTCCAAAGCCTGCTACCGTGTCATAGACCAAAGCACTGCAGTAATCAACAAGCTTGGGAAACAGGACAACTTGTTTCTGGGGGGTTGAGAATCAGTTTGGCTTCTTAGACTTGCATTTTTTTTTTTTTGGTGCATGTGGCGGTGTGTGGTAGTATTTGTGTGTGTGTGTGTGGGGGGGTCTTAAATACCAATTTCCTTACTTGCTCATTATTTGGCAATTTGGGCTAGACTTGATGAGACAGCTTCTCCTTAGGTGGTGTTAAGTGGAGTAGATCATTTGGGTGCTGGACAATTTGCTTTCATGATGACTCACAGCTCTGGCAGATCTGTGCTTGCTGTGATATCAGCCATAACTGTGGGAGAGGGGCTTTGGTTTTTCCCCATTTGGGTCTATCTAAGGTCTGCCTGAATTTCCCCTAGAATTGATAGGTAGGTTCCAAGTGTAAGCATCCCAAGGAACTAGGCAGAAGTTTATGGCTTCTTAGAATCTAGCCTCAGATGTTATACGAGAAGATCATAATTTTTATTTACATCTTCCTCACAAGAGGGAAAACATGCCTTCTGAAGGAAAGGTAAACTTGCAAAGTGATGCAGTATAATACCTGCAAATGGAAAGACCACATGGAACGGTGGTTACGCACTGAGTCTAGGATCAGATTTGGTTTGGCTCTTCTACCTGCTAGCTGTGGCATCTTGACAAGTTAATTAATGTCTGTGACCTTCAGATCCCTCGTTGGTATAAGAGTGTAACACTGGTGCTTACTTTGCAGGGTTATTGTGATGATGAAATAACACACAAAAAACACTAACGTGCAATTTGAGACTTGAGCTGTTAGAGTTGTTAGGCTGTTGCCTTAGTTGGTATTAGATCACACCATGGTCTGCTTTCTACCTCCCAACCTCACATCGTCATTATTTGTTACTTTCTATGGTCCAGAGGGTTAAAAACAGAAAGACTTCATGAGGTGTGTGTTAAGTCAGGAGCCTGCTTTTACCAGGCACATGTTGCCACAGCCCTGGAGAGACAGCAGAAGTGAGTCTATTCTACACGCAAACTGGGGCAAGGCCAGATTTCCTCTTCTTATTCCCTGCCCTGATCCACCCCTTTGTGGGATTCAGGCTGTTCCACCCAGAATCAAACATGTTCTCTGGAAAGAACCTGATGGAAATCCCTATAATCACAGAAGAAACAGATTCCACACTTCCACCCCCAACCTACCCCCATGCCCAACTTAGGGCATTTCAAGCACCAGCAATCTAGCAAGCAGAGATTTTACCCAAATCACTAACACTCACACCCAAGTTTAGAACTACTCCTTTCCTTAGTGTAAGCTCAAATAAGTGGCCAGCTACTGCGGAAAGGAACCAAGGCAAATAAGCAGATGAATCATCTACACTCTTAAGGTCACTGGAAGTCCTGCCCACTGCAAAGGGTGCCATCTGCTCAGGTTACACCTGGATAAAACAAAGACAAGACCCTATATAGCTGAGACCTCTAATCCAGTGTCATCAATGGATTTAAGCACAACAGGTGAGCCAGCATGGGGCTGACTATACACTGGATAGTAGCAATCAGGAGAGAAAACAAGATGAAGTGAGGGAGGGATGCTACAGGGATAAAGATGAGACTGGTCATTTGGAAAGAAAATTGATGTGCAGACGGCATGGTGGTGTTAGAATCTGGTTCTTCCTCCACTGAAAAACAAACAAACAAACAAAACAATCCCTTCAGTTGAAAAGCTGGATGGGGAAGATGGCTGCTCTCAAGCACACCAAGAGTTCCGCCTCGCCACATGACTGCTCCAGAGGTGGAGCTCCAGAACAGCAAAGCCTAAAATACCAGTTAGAATTGGATCACTTCCTCAAATGCGTAAGGTCTTTGGATATCAAGGTTATGAAGGTTCCAAGTTATATATCCATGGAGTTGGTTTGCCGGTGTCTTTTCTGGACAATCTCAACATTGCCCGTGGTGTATAGGAGCCTACTTTCTCTTGCAGTTGGAAGTATGTCTCTTGAGAATTCCAGGCAGCTTGCTAAGCTTTCCTGCAGCACAGGAATGATCTCTAAAGCAGTCTGATCTCATTCAACAACCTGAATAAGAAATATCTTTCAACATTAGGGAATCCTATAGGGACAAATTATAATTCTGCCCTCTAACTAGCACATAATCATGTAAGAAATAACTTGAACCAGAGTCATCAAAAAAGTATTATGTAAGGACGAAAGGAAGAAGTCTTCAAAGCATGAATATTCACACTGATCGGATTCTTGTCTCAGGCAACTTATAGCTCTACAGCCAGTACACACCATCAACTCTTATTCAACAAACAAACATTCAACAGAAATTTATTCAGCACATGGTTAATGCCAAGAACATACTTAATTGTACCACAGACTCTGTCCTCCAAATCTGGACATTCTTTTGAATCTTTCCCTTGCCAAAACCTCAAAGTTCAGTTCAATTCTCACCTCCTCCAGTAAAGTTTTTCATTAATTCTTCCAATCTACTTGTTCTCCTCTCCCTCATATTGTGGAGTAGAGTGAACTCATTGTCTACTGATCATTTTGCACTTGATTAAATAAATGGCTTCCCTGGTGGCTCAGAGGGTAAAGCATCTGCCTGCAATGCAGGAGACCTGGATTCGATCCCTGGGTGGGGAAGATCCCCTGGAGAAGGAAATGACAACCCACTCCAGTATTCTTGCCTGGAAAACCCCATGGATGGAGAAGCCTGGTAGGCTACAGTTCATGGGGTCACAAAGAGTTGGGCATGACTGAGCGACTTCACTTTGTCACTTTAAATATTACTTTGTCACCTATTGACATAAGAGTAATCAAGAAGCTAAGACTTGAAACCATGACATCTTTAAAAAAATGTGAAGGAAAAGATAATATTTAGTACCGCACAAGAAAAAAGGCATCATACTTTCTCAATCTTATCCTTATATATCCAAAGGCTTTTATATGCACTATTAGGCTCATCCTGTGATCACAAGTGGTTCTGAAGCCATAAGGTTTCAGATTTCAGCATGACCCTGTGTTTGGTCTACCTCCATCTTCCTTCATTTCTTTATGGTTTGTTTCATTATGGCTACCCTCAGGACACTTTTAGACACTTTTTTCTTAACTGCTTCCCAGCGAAATTTTGTTGTTGTTGTTGTGCAATTACTAAGTCAGTTCCGACTCTTTGTAACTGCATAGACTGCAGCATGCCAGGCCGCCCTGTCCTTCACCACCACCGGAGTTTGCTCAGACTCATGTCCGTTGATTTGGTGATACCATCCAACCATCTTATTCTCTGTTGCCCCTATAATCCTCTTGCCCTCGGTCTTTCCCAGCATCAGGGCCTTTTCCAACGAGTCCACTTCTCGCATCAGGTGGCCAAAGTATTGGAGCTTCAGCATCAGTCCTTCCAAATGAATATTTAGGGTTGACTTCCTTTAGGATTGACTAGTTTAATCTCCTTGCTGTCCAAGGGACTCTCAAGAGTCTTCTCCAGCACCACAATTTGAAATCATCAATTCTTGGGTGCTCAGCCTTCTTTATGGTCCATCTCTCACATCCATACATGACTACTGGAAAAACCACAGCTTTGACTACACGGACCTTTGTTGGCAAAGTTATGTTTCTGCTTTTTAATACACTCTCTAGGTTTGTCATAGCTTTCCTTCCAAGGAGCAAATGTCTTTTAATTTCATGGCTGCAGTCACCATCCACAATGATTTTGGAGCCCAAGAAAATAAAATCTACCACTGTTTCCATTTTCCCCCTATCTATTTGCCAAGAAGTGATAGGACCAGATGCCATGATCTTCGTTTTTTGAATGTTGAGTTTTAAGCCAGCTTTGTCACCCTCCTCTTTCACCTTTATCAAGAGGCTCTTTAGATTCTCTTTGCTTTCTGCCATTAGGAAGGTATATATATTCTGCATATCTGAGGCTGTTGATATTAATGTCATGAATACACCAGATACCTGGTTATGCAATATTACCATCTTTGAGCATGCATGGTTCACATGGAGAACTAAGGAACTGCTTGTGTCAGATTACTTGGTAAGATGCCTGAAAGCAAAAATATTTCTCAGCTATCACCTCAAAATTGCTCTACACAAATAGCTACTCAACAAATTGCTGACCAAATTATTAATAAACTACTCAAAACCCAATTCCCTATTGTTACAGCAATTCTTAGGTAGTCAAATGGACTTGACTTAATTTGACCTTTTCTTGTTAGAAGAGTAGGTGTTTCAAAAAACTGTTTTCAGAAAAAGCAGACTAAGAGGGCGTTGTACATATAGGTCTTTAGATAAATGTTGACAACATCTAATGTCTTATCTTCCAAAGAGAAGAATGCTTAACACTGGCACAGAAGTGACTTTACTATAACAAAAGAATTGTTCAAACAGTTACATGCTATTTAAACAGGTATCTATTTATGGCAAGAAAACCTAATTTATCATTTATGATGGAATTATAAATTTCCCTTTGGAAATAAGTGACATTTTAAAATATCAAGTAAATACAGTATCTTTATTATTAGTGCATATGGTGTTATGTGGATATGGTAAAACTAAAATTTCAGAAAACCAGTCTAATATTTATACGAAGTCATTTGAAAATTTGGGAAGGTGGGGTTACTCAGCCTATCCTATAAAGAGTGTCCACTTCTGAAAAGGAATAATAGCCACCATTTACTGAGTGTTTATTGTGTACCAGACGGAGAAGGCGATGGCACCCCACTCCAGTACTCTTGCCTGGAAAATCCCATGGATGGAGGAGCCTGGTAGGCTGTAGTCCATGGGTCGAGAAGAGTCAGACACGACTGAGCGACTTCACTTTCACTTCTCACTTTCATGCATTGGAGAAGGAAATGGCAACTCACTCCAGGGTTCTTGCCTGGAGAATCCCAGGGACGGGGGAGCCTGGTGGGCTGCCGTCTATGGGGTCGCACAGAGTTGGACACGACTGAAGCGACTTAGCAGTAGTAGCAGCAGCATTGTGTAGCAGGCACCAGTCTAAACCCTTCACATGCATTAATTCATCAAATTTTCAGTATGTACTCACAAGGAGGCTATCCTTATCTTAGATATGAAGAAACTGAGGTATTAGAGATTTAAATAACTTGCCCAAAGTCCCATTATTAGTTAGTGGTGGAGCCAGGATACAAACGCACAAGCCACTTGGGCTTGTAGTTACCTGGCTATTCTCTGCCACTATTCCCATGTTAGTCAAAGGTGATGTGAAATGTTTCTGATCAAGGCATCATATTTATAAGAACTGATCATTTCCTACCTGCTAGATGTCCCTCCAATTCAAATACTAGCAATTAAAGTTTCAAAGACACTTAGTGCTCCAGGTAGAGAAAATACAGGGCCATGTAATGAAGATGAGCTCTCTTTTCTAAGCTTACTGGGGCCCAGCATGTCAGGCGACATTGAGATTTGAGTCACAGGTAAAGAGAAGACTGCAGCTCAAGGTCAGGGGAGAAAGTTAATGGCAGCAAAGACCTACCAAAATCTTATGGGGCAGCTAGAAAATCCAGCAGATCACAAGGGTCTTATGTTACATAAAAGAGAAAAAATGGATGTTCTTAAAAGAGATACTACAGCTGGTATGATCGAGTTTGTAGTGGTCAGTGAGATAGGGGTAAGTCTCTGTTTTACAAGTTGATGACTTCAAGAAGCCTTTCCAGTAGTTTCCTCTGGTAGTCTGCTCATTTATATCTCCAGTGCTGGCAAAGACCCATACCACACCATGGTGTCTGCCGCAGTGCATAATTAGAAAGCAGTTAATTCTAAGTCATTAAAAGCGTTACCCAGGACTGGAAGGATTCATGGAAAGGGAGACAGTACGAAGGCATGAACTTGCACTCTTTTGGGCAGGCTCCCTAATCTAATGGGAAAAGAACAAACTAAACCTTAGATTTCTTAAATTTTAGGAGAAGGGTCAATGGGGAAGCAGAGATGGAATTACAAGGTAAGTTAGACAATATGAAAATTCATGCATTTTCGGTAGGTTGAAAGAAACATTTCCTGGGAACCAAGCCCATGTGACTAATTACAGCCAGGGACAGGGCTTCTATTCAGAAATAACTTTCGTTTAATTCTCTTTAGAAAAATCTCAACAACTTTCAAGGAAAACACAGCTATTCAATTTCTGCCCATTATCCAACACAGAGGTCTTTCTTATACTATATTAATCACCAAAAAAAAGGTCAAAATTATGTGTGTCAGACAACCTAATAAGCAATGAAGGCAAGGTACAGGTCAGTCTAATTTTACGGAAAGACAAATACCATAAAGATATCCTACAAGGTTAGAATATTTTTACGGAGGTCTCAAAATTCCCTAGGTTTTCAAGAAAG